>NW_010179295.1:16915-74367 GCF_000695765.1 Mesitornis unicolor
TGGCATGAGACAAGGCAATGAGTAAGGAGCACTGTCATTTAATAAGGTCTGTTCTCAGTAATTACAGTGACACAATTTGATCAGCAAGGACTAAGTATCTTCATCTGAAAGGGATCAGATGAAATTAGTGCTGATGTAATAGGTACCATTTGTCACTATTAGAGAGAGAGGTGTTGACAGGTCCCTGCCGTTGCCATGGCAATGCGTCAGCGTTGTTTCTCTCAGCATGGGCTTCAACTCTGGCAAGTTACACAAGTCTGGGAGGCAGAAGATACTCTGCTGCAGTAACCTAGTTACCCTCTTCCCCAGCTTGGGGCAGGCAGGATTGCCTAACACTACCAATGCTGCGATTCCTGGTGCTCAATTTGGGACAGTGGTCTGGATCATGATGGTCGGTTCAGGTGTGCCACTCCTCAGACTCAACCCTGCCCCAGTTTCCCTGCTATCAGTGACCCTGAAGCCACATCCTTGGGAATGCGTCCTCTGGATGATACTGGCTCTGGCATCTTGCCACTAGCCCTCTTGCAGCTAGCTTCCACATGGGCCCCACGGCAGACGGGAACTTCCAGCGTTTTCTGGTTATTTTGACAGCATCCCTACCCACCTGCTGGATTGGCCACTTTCTCCCATACAATTTAGGAGCGCTGAAGGCTTTGTGTTGGTTGAACTAGACCTGAAAGGTATCCTTTCTAGATGACCGCTTTCCACCAGGCAGCCCCATAAAGGAAATTTTCGTTTTAAGAAGAAGCGCAGCACTCTGACAGTAAAACTTCAGTCACACACAGAGAGGTTATTCACAGGTAGATTACACATTGTTACAATATTTTCCACAGACACGTTCCATGAAGAAATAAAAAGCCAAGATTTGCTGCCAGCAGCGTAAAGTACTAAGTGTGAAATAACACATGAAAGAAAAAGAGATTCTCTTGATCAAATACTCATAATCAACGTACATAGTCAAGATGCAATCTTAATTACTGTCAGTGGGTGGAAGTTTCCTGAATGTTAAATTACCTGCAGCAATTACAAACTCCTGAGTAACCTGTTTACAGCTTCCTGAAATTATCATAACATAATTTGGCAATCTGCCATATTTTATTTCATTAAAAACTTAATGTACCATAACATAATAGCCATAATAAAGCTGTCAAGGGCCACTCATTGCTATTTACTTAGATATCATCTGTTTATTATCACTCAAAAACAACAGCCAAGCAGAAAGGAAACCTGGAGGCTAACAGGTCACATGAGAAATGGAGAATATGAAGAGCTTCCTCTTTCTTCTGTACAGCCCCAAAATCCATATCTATCCTGTCTCACAGTCAAAATTATGCACAGAAAACACCTAATAACTTGGTTTTGAAGACCTTAAATGCTTGCTAAAGTATGATGCATTTTGATGGGACAAAATATAACTTGCCAGAATCCAGTAATAATTACTAGTATCCAACAGGATATGTAACTGTAATAATGCCAATGTATTCTATCATTATTTTCAAGCTATCAACTGGAAGAAATGGTTCTTCTGCAAGGATACCTTTAAAATTAAATACCGATGCATTTGAAGAAATTGTAGTAGCTGGAATTGATGCAAAATCAAAAAATTAGTGACTATCACAAAACACAGAGCTATCAAATGACTAGTTAATCCCTCCAATGAGGGCCCCACAGCAAAATGCAAAATGGGGTGAGCTTATCGCTGTGCTCTTAGCAGGCACTGCTTTTTCAGAGGTTTCATCTTTCAGATGGAGTGTAGATCTAGAAACACGAGTATATAAACCCAATCATTCTACTTGCAGCAGAAGCCTTGATTTTCTTCAGCAGCTACCTGCTCAAGTACTGACATGCACCACACCTGCTTATGTTTGGAAGCAGATGAAGTGCTAAAAGATGCAGGCTTTTGCGTGAAACAAGTGCATATTGCTACGTCCAGGTGTAGGTGGAACAACAATACCAGCAATAATATTAGATGTGAGTAGCAAGACAACAGCACTAATGGAGCCGAGATACTAGCAAAAAAATCGACACCCTGCTGCTTGTGAATTTAACGCGCTAATCTCCCCTGTGTTACTGAAGATACTGAAGTAGTTTAACATGCTTATATGTATATTAAAAATAGACACTGAGTAGCACATTAGATAGTATATTTTGCCCACTTGGGATTTTTATTTTGGCTTATATATCAAGAAAATATATAAAATTACATTATGTTTTTGTGCATCACTAAGTTATTGAAATCACAATGACAGAGCATTTTATTTGCAAAACATTCAATGGCAATTTCACAAATGGGGCAAATAAACCAAGACACAATGCATTAAGTTTTGAAGTAGTGAGGAATAAATTAACACCATGTTTCAGTACTCACAAACAGCTAAAAGGAGCATTAGTCGATACTTTTTAGGTAATTCACAGTCTTAATCTTCAAGCTTTCAACTAAGGAAAGAACTGCTGGATATACTCTATTTACAGGGAGTATTTCTCTGAGTTTTAGATTAATGCATTAAATAGAAGACAATCAACACATATATATGTACCGAAGAAATCTGAAGAGAACCTGCAGTAAAATAAAACCCTTGCAGAAAAAAAGAGCACTTTTCATTAAAACAATTCTGCTGATATCATTTTACCCCTGGGATGGATATTAACCATAAGTGTGATTTACAATGAGCATTTCTTCTGGTTACAAATCCTGCACAGCAATACTAGTACACATTTCCAAGCAAGCAAACTAGTACATTTACCTCAGTTTCAGGCTAGGACCAACTACTTATGCCATGGTATCTTTAACATGGTATATTAGCTAAAAATGAAAAGCAAATACTAATTGGACTTTTGAGTTCATATCCAGATGTATAATCTCAGACAAAAACTGCTATAACAGTTATACCAAAACCTTCATCCTATTTCACATACACTATGAGATCCACATCAGTCTTTTCTCAGAACATGTGTGCAGGTTTTCCTACTTTGCCTCTGGGTGCAGCTGGAAAATGCAAAGAATAGAGGCTGTTACCCTCTATTTGAAGTATCTCACAGAAAGACTACACAACTAGCAGTAGCAAAAGATCAAGACTTTCATGTCCTACATATGAATTGGGGAACAAAAATATGAAAAGTTCGTGTTTTATACTACACTGAAGTGCAGGCTAAAATGAGGGTATGAGGGACCATAAATCACAGTTCTCAACTGGAATCACTGGTGTTACTGGAACCACCCCAGTCCAGTTGAATGGGTTTGAAATAAGATTTGTCTAGTTGCACTTGTGAGAATTAAACAATGATACTTTATCACAGGTGAATCTAGTTACTAACTTACAGTTTTAACCTAAAATAGATGGCAAAACTTAAACTTAGCTGACTTATATTAGAGACTTGAATTTTGTAATTCCTTCTATCTTATCCCCTTTTCTATCTAAATTGACTCATTGTGGCCAACTTGTTACTGCACCTATACAACATATCTTTACCTGGTAAGGATATACATCTGGTATAAACCATTTCCTGGTTATTACGAGTGTGTCTTCATTGTTCAGTAGTCTGCCATTTACCTGAACTCATCCAGATGTTGGAAAGAGCACTGAGCAAAAGAAGGATGGCAAATTAGTCCAGGCCAAGTGCCAAACTGTGATATTAGCAATATTACTAGTGGAAGATCATCTAGAGAGCTGGCACTGGACTTCATATGTTCTTCATGTGTCATTCACTACATCCATCAAAGGTCTTCATTAAAGACGATTTACTAGCTGTGTAGGAAGGCATGAAGGCCTGCAAATGCCCTGGTGCCACCAGATATGCATGACAATTGCTGCCCAAACTTTAATTTCTCTGCTTTTTATTTGTTACAGTAATGATGCTATGAATAACTAGACTCCTTGATAGGTTTTCACAACACTTCTTCAAGATTTGTTTTATTATTTTCAGCTAACATTTTTTTAAACAAATGATTTGTACTCGACTTACTAAAATGCATCCTCAGAGACAGTTCAGGAATTATTACATCATTCCATTCTTCATGCTGCTATCATTAGATGGGATGTGCTATCATTACTGCCTGAAATTTCTGAAAAGGCTTTTAAAAAACTTACAAAAGCACATCAACACTTATGAACATGCTTTGGCAATAATTTCAGCTTTTAAAAAGCTGAATTTTTTTAAAAGCTTAATTTAATCTGAAACTTGTACTTAAAGGGAGAAGGCTCAAAATAGTAGCTGCTTACAGCACAGCAGATGGTCCAGACAATAAAAAAGGCAGAACTATTTGAGGAACGTGAGCTGTTCACTGATACAGATAGAGACAGTTAACAACTATGCAATGAAAATTGTACTTCACTGGAATAAATTAATTTGTAAAACAAACTTTGAAAGCTTGATATGGATTAATCTTTACCTTTTTTTCTTCCTTAAAATATGTGTTCTGAACCTGTTCAAACGGTCCATTTAAAAACATTAATTTGTGTTTAAAATTTTTATTAAATTTTAAAATCTAAGATAACTGTAGAAATTTATTTAAATATTGTGGGGGAAAGACTTGAGATGATACATACAAACCAGCTAAGTGTAGATTCAGATATATATCCTATAGACATCTTATTACAAGAAGAAAGTAGAAACTTTAAATTGTAGTTTTTCTAGGATATAAAAGTATGTCCTATTTTGCATGAATGTTTCATATAGCTAAGGAAAGGGGAAAAATAGTCATGATAAAGAGCAAAATACCCACTTGGAAAATCATAGTTAAATATTGAAGTTACCTGATTAATAACTTGAGGTTTTTTTAACATACAAAGCTATAATCCATGTAAGTATGTCCATTAGAAAGGCACCTCAAGTTGAAAGCATTTAAGCAACATCTTAAATTTGCAATAGCTGTAGAATTTACTTACTAAATCATTATATAATCTGCATGTGTCCAGTTTCTAACTTTCCATTGCTTTAATTAGCAATTTCTTTTTTGAACATTTTCTGTGTTTTCTCTTGCAATTAAAATAAAGAAAATGTGTTATTTAACCTGAAATACCTTTGGTCACCTTACAGTACACTTTCTTTCAATTCATGCAACAGTTCTTTAGAGATTATTCAGAAGAAAGTGAAAGTTGAAGGAACTTTCTGTGTAACCCCTCTCTGGCTTTTGTTTTAGTAGGCAAACACAACATATAACCTTTCTTATAGTCCAAGGAGGCACCATACAGACCTCTTTCATGTTCACACTGCTTTCAGAACATTGCTTCTGTTGATGCCTGGAAGCTTTCTTCCAGTTTCCAGGCTAAATGTGTTCAGGATCAATTTATATTGATGCTTTCCTTTAGCTTAAACAGCTTTTCACCCTCCCTGATGTTTTCACATTACTCTCTTTAGAGAAGGCAATGGTATTTCCCCCTTCCCTGACAAATTTATTCTAATTAATTAAACCAACCACTCTCTTTTAGCATTGTTTCCTAAGTAATTTTCTTCAATCCCTAAGCCTTGTCAGCAGGCCTTCTCTATACTTATTCCAATGTGAATTTATCTCTGTTGATGCCCAGCCATGAAGAAAATAATCCAAATGAAATTGTACATTGCTTCAAATAACAATACTAGTGCTTCCATCTCTCTTTTGAAAATACAACCTCTACCAACTATTTTCTGTGCTTTCGATGGTACTCTACTGACTTTCTGGATGTCTAGCAACCTAAGCTATGGAAGTCATGGGCTTTCTGGAGTTAAAAAAAAAAATATATTTTTACTGAAATATTATCCATTATGCAACTGAATGGCCTTGTCCCATCAGAAACCTAGAAACTGTCTTCACTTCTCCTCTCTGAAAAGCCTTTGTACTCCCTCTGTAAGTCCAAGTCTAGTGACATAGAAATTGCCAATTTCCATTAATTCAAAAAGTAACGTAAGCATTCCAGGGCTCCTAAGCTTTGGCTAGCAGTTGAAATACACAGTAATTCTTGCTGCTAATGAGAAAGTAATCACTGAGACAAAGACTTTCAGTGTTTCTACATTAACAGTTACCATTATATGCTAATCACATTTTAATTGCTAACCAGCCACTACCAAAAAAGAACTGGCTACAAATGCAGAAAATAAAATTCATGAAGCAGAAGTTTCAGTTTATCTCTTCTTTCATGTTTAATTTCCATTAGTTACTACCTGACCTGCATCTGTGTGAAATATATTAGATTATAGAAGGCTCACAGGCCTTGGCTCAGGTAATTCTATAAAAAATTAGTCTGGGAAATATTTCATTTTTCATTGAGTCTAGACCAAAACTGAATTTTCACACCCCAAATAATGTTTGGCATGGGTTCAAAACTGTTTCTTTCCTATTGCTCCTATTTTCTATTATGCTTTCCAAAGCTGCCTATGTCCAACCTGTGCTTATTATCTCAGCTATACCACCAAATCAATGCCACTCTGTATCTTCTAGACATGAGCCAGCGTGTTGAAGCAGAGGCTTTTTAAGTCTGGCACAGTACCACTGTAACTCAGCTGTGGAATTCCCAGCAGTAAGGTGGGGACCAGAAAATCATCTCTCTGTGCTCTGGAAAGCCAGAGAAGCCTCCTCTTTCCTAGTAATCCTACCGAGGAAACAAGTTTTCAGGAAAACAAAGTAAAACAAAAAATAAAGCAACAACCTTGTCCTTTCCACCAAGTCACAAATTATTTCTACCCAAATACAGATTATATATATTACATCTGAACACTTGAAAACTCCTCTGGCCCACAGAAAGCCTCAGAATGGTTTTTCATTTCATGCACATACATTGTGTTAGCAAGCTCAGAAAGCTTCTCTCTGTTGAAGTGCTGAACAAGAAACGGTGGAGAATGGCAATTAGTGGAGACGCATGTGAAAAGCAAAGTCCTTTGGTCCCTTGGGAGAGGGAAAAAGCACTTCAGAGCAGAAGAGCCTCTGGGAGGAGGCTCGAGGAAGGTGGTAGAGGGCAGAAGTTAACCTTGCTGTAGGTAGTGAAAGTATGTGGCCTGTGGGTTTCTCATTGCCAACTACCTTAAAGAAATAAGTAATAGAACAGCTTATATATTCTACAGGAAACAGGAACAGATTGGTAAAAGACAATCCCAATCAGTACATTTCTTTACCTTTTACCCCTAGTTTTGAAATTTGTTATATGCATCTAGTATGTATTTTTCCAACAGAAGACAGATTTTCTAAGTTTCATTGCTTTTGCCAATACTGATTGAAGGATCTCACTTACACTGAAAGTCTGATTTTTTTAATCTCAGATTTAAAGAATTTCCAAATCTAACTGCAGAAACAGTTAATAGTGCTAAAAATTGCTTTGAAATATACTTGTTTTGGGAGAGACAACAGTTGAACTATGAACTTTTTAGTATGCTTCTAAATGTTCTACAGTCTTTCAAAATATGTCTTAGTAGAAAAACTGAAACTTAGTCAACAGGAAATATACCAAAATCTAAAGCTATTTAAGTTACTCTGATATGAAAGCACATCCTATAAAAACACTGATGTCTTACTATTAGCACCTACAGCCTAACTAGCAGCTGTTATGTTGTTCTTAAGTATGGCTTTATGAAGCATAGGTACAACACCTCCGACTTGTTACCTTCCACTGGCAATTGTCAGCAAACAGGTCTTAGGTAGGATTTGAGTAAATTTTCTAACTTACACAAAAGAAAAAGGAAACCCATGCTCATCAACAATGGGCATTATGACCCAACAGCAAAACTACAGAGAACAATTTATCACGCATATAAATAGGAGAGAAATATGTACTATCAGTTATCAGGTGTCAAGCTAGAGCCTAGAAGAGGGTGCTCCCTTCATCTTTCATTGACAGGATGTTGTTTGCAAAAACAGCTTCACACTTGTATTTACATCTTACATTTCTATGGAATTTCCAAGTTCAGTTGTGCTAGAAGAGGACATAAACAATTACCTTTGCCCTACATTAAAGAACTAACAATTTTTTAAATTTCACCTGCAAACTGTTCATCCCTCTCTCTCTCTGATTCTTACTGGCATGTAGTGGTACAGTGGTAACTGTTTTTGTTAAAAATGCAGGTTCCTTACTGGTCAAAATAGGAATTACCCTGAAATAAAATGCAGCTTCTGGACTCTAGAGGGTTAAGAGAACTGGAGTTAAGCCTGAGTTTATAGGTCTGAGGGTGTCACTAGGCAACAAGTAACTTGCTGCAGCCAGCTCTTTTCAATCTCCTTGCTTCCTAATGAAGCCTAGTCTGCAGGCTGGTTTAGAGACAATAATAAGAGAAAGCATGTTTATTCCCTCTCCTTCTCACTCCCCACCAAAACCTAACTCAAAGCAAAACCCCAAAATTCAAGAGTGATGTTGCAGTTGGAGGTGCAGCATGATGGAAGCAGTTGAAAACAGAGAGCTTTTGTAAATTTGAGACAATTGTGGAGCTCCTATGTTTTAGCCATGTTTCAGGAAAAAGGCTGCAGCTATAAGACCAAGAGAAAAAGAGAAGGAGAAAAAAAAACAACATAAAAAAAACAAACCACCAAAGAAAAGAGAAACTATTTTCAGCAGTTTTGAGCTTGTAATTAAAAACCATCACTTTTTCAAAGATCCATTAAAATACAATTCAAAGCACTCCATGTCTTTTTAAATTGGAAATTTAGTCATGCATTCTTACCTGTTCTAAGGGATTAAAACATGAGCCCAAATTAAACAGCTAATTCTGTAAAGTTTTCTTGTAGAAATTATATCATTTTCAGTAACAAAGAAATATTGAAGACATTGTAGTGAACTGAAGCAAATCTCATGATGGTTTTTGAAAACCATTTGTTTAACTACACAAAAAGTCCTACAAACAAGAAAGAACAAATAACCCTTAAATTCCATGGGCATTTTGCAGAATTTAAATACAATGCAATGAAAATAAATCGGTGCTATGGAATCATCAAGGTGTATTTTGTTTATGCTATGCAGTCATCAAGGCATATTTTGTTTTCTGCACTTAAGAAAATAGCACATGTCTTTTATTTTTGTGGTACAAAAAATTGCATGTTCTTGCATTCAGTACTTTCAGTTCTTTATCATAATTCTGAATTCTGCTGTCAGAAATTCTGCAACACAATCTATACCACTAACTTTTTTGACAAGCTAAGGTATCTATTGTATTCAAAGACAGGTCCTTGTACGGTTGGTAAACTTAGTATCTCTCAGCAAGTACAAAAATACGAGCATATTGCATTATATTGTCAGAACAGCAGTCCTGTGTCATTATGAATACACACAAGATGACCTGTGCCCTACTAGCTTGCAATTGCAGCACATTTTCCCCAGAGGTAGAATTTGGACACACTCGAGCTAATTTGACACTTCATGTAAAACCTGTCACTCTTGCCTTGCTGTGATACAGCATGATTCTCTTTGTTTTTTACAAAGCATATTATAGATTTAATTAATATGGCCACTCTCAGAATAGAGATTCAAAGCTATTTCCACTGAAGTCCTAATTCTGTTCACCGTTCAGTGTTCCCTGCAGGTTTTGCATTTCACAGTAAGCTCAGCAATGCTGAGTCCTTACTACAAGAAGGTTTTCATTTTTGCAAATAAGCCATATTTCCTCCTTTGAAAGAACTTTTTAGCCAGTCTACTTTAATGCACACTATCTTTCATGTTTAAAGCCCTCCCTTCTTATGCTGCACTAGCAGGAAGTTCTTAATCTTTATCTGATTCATGCAACAATAGGTGCCTACACACTCACTACAGCCTAGAAAAACCATAACGCAGCCATGACAAAGGAGTAAGAAAGCAGCTTCCATGTTAAAGTAACAGCAGGTTCTGTGTTTGTGGAGCTGAAACTAATTTCAGCCACAAAAGCCCATGTATTCCTACAGTTTGATGATCTCTCTTTACTGCCAGAAAGCAAGTAGTCAGGTTCACAGAGAAAGGTTACACTAATTTAGTAATGAGGAGGTTACACACAGCTTTCCAATCTCTTTTTAAAGCAAAGCAACTAAAATCAGTGGGTTCTAGATAATTCATCTACCTAAAAATCCTGGACAACTACTTGACCACCATCTAGAAAAGAAATCTAACCCTTCCTCAGAGGTTCAGTTTGTAGTCAAGGCAGCTCGCCTAATGTTGGAGGCAGCACACTGATTTTCACAGCAACAGAAAGCCTCTCAGTGCCCCACAATAGATTTATGGCCAAGGAGAGCATATCATAAGAATACAATACATTACAGTTAAAATAACCTAAGATGGAGGTGCTAAAGCTGTGCTTTGTCAAGGAATGGCAACAACATCCCACATGCCCATGCTGGATGAAAAGGTCTACAAGGACTCTAGCAAGGACTGCATTGGAGACCATACAGACCCACTCTGTTTCAATCTCAGTTGGTTCACTCCAACTTCGACCTCCAATACAGCCAGCCATTAGGAAATCATAGAGTTAGCCTCAGGGTAAGTGATTTACAGTGAAAACAACATTGCCGTGTCAACAGCTAAGCTCTCAGTTTTCCTCACAACATTCATCTACCCCATGAGAAGGAGCAATGAAACCCCTCACACCTCATATGCCAGCTACACACAGTGGGTAAAAACTGTCCTGGTTTAAGGAAGGAATTAACCTTCTCAGACAAAAAGTTTATAGCATATGTGTAAATCTTTTATTGAGCACTGGTGCTTGCATTCCAAATGTTGCAAAGAAGGATGATAATATTTTTTTAACCGCCTGCAACATAAGACATCTGTGACTGTTCTTACTTCTTATCACAGGGCTGACAACTTGCCAGGTACAGTAAAAGTACCTGTGCAAAGGAAGGATGGATCAGAGTGAGCATGCCACAGGCCATTTCATTTTCTTCCCCAGCTCAAATAGGAAACAACTGTCTTCTCTTCTCAGCATACACCTTTTATCTTGTCTTGCTTCTGAGTGATTTCCCACTCCATGCCTCTTACCTCTTCCACTTCAGTACTGGCTCTGAATGCTGCTGAGATGCTGTGTGTCACCCCAGGCATTTACTAAGGTCGTTTGGGTATTAAGATTACCTGACCTGCAAGCATTCAGAGCCCAGTCAGTCCTGTTATCTGAAATGGCCTCAGTGCTATGTTGGTACTGCCCAGATCACAAAAAGCCCCACACATATGCACAGAAACAAATACAAATGTTGTGCAGATGGTGAGCAGGAACAAAACCAAAACCAGTTTTCATTAGAACAAAGACTAAGAAAAGATATATGCTTTTGAAGTGTAACGTCTCTTGGTTGCTTCTCAGAGATCTACAGTAATTAAAGATAAATAGCAACTTAAAGGTATTTTGTTTTATTTGCAACACTGAAAGCTCCAATTTTCTTTCACTGAGGGAGAACAACGTGTTTCTTTCCAGTAGGAAGAAAATTGTTCTGTGATTATAATGACATCATACTGCCTCTCATGGATTGTTGCAAGTCTAAGAGCTTGAGGAAGAGGAAGGGCATGTAAAGTACAGTACAGCATTTCAGCTGTTAAAGTAAAATTTTGTATACACATGCATGTACAAAAAGTAAGGTAAATGAACTTTTTTTCCTTTGACTCTGACCGCTCTTTCTCTTAGCCAAAACACTTAGCAAAAATAGGATTAGAAGAAATCCATGTGACTTTTAGTTCTATTTTCCTCTGTAAGCCAAACAAGGAACCAAATAGCTTTGGAGGAAAACAAAGATCACAATAATGTTCAAAATTTACAATGTAATTTCATAACCATATTTTTGTCACATTTTATATTAAAAAGTATTCAGATGCTTACAGTGCAAGTTATGTTATAATGAGTGAAAACTGTTTCCATGTCACTTATAGAATCAAAATACTAAAGTGACAAAGCATTAATTTGTTTCCAACAACTTGACTCTGCATCATGGAAAATTAGAATTATATTCAACTATGCTTCATGGCTAAGGAATAATATTAGTGAAGTCTATTTACATTTTAGGATCTTTGGAATCAGGACTATAATGTTCATATGTTTTAGGTCCCCTTTAGACTTAATGCAAAGCAGTGGGCATTCATAACCTATGCTAAAGAATAATTGCTGGATGCTGCCTGTTATCATGTTGAGGTATTCAGGGAGGCTGCTCACAGGGAAACTGACAGTGCACCAACCTTTCTTATCTCTGCCTCCTCTCCTGCTGCAGCAAGGCCTCTTTCAGGACGCTCTGAGGTCATCTGCCCCTTCCTTCTTCCACTAGTCACTTCTTGTGATTCAGCTGCCTCATCTTTAGGACAGCATAATTCAATTCTGCTTGCTTTACTGACATGCCTAAAGCTTCCTCCAAGCTACGCCAATACACAAAGAAGTGACAGCTTTGAGCTCTTTTTCCTGGGAGTCTAGCAGACTTGTTGTCATTCTCAAATTCAGAGCATAAAGCTCCCTTACAAAAGACTGAAGCAAAGCCTCAGCCACCAAGGAATTGCTGGATATCATTACTCAAAACAACACTGTAGAAATCAGCGCATTGCTTCTTTGCACATCACTGATATTTGGGAAATGCTTTTACTACAGAGAAATGGAATAGTACACATGTATTTCATGAAACTTTGCTTATGCAATACCAGAACCATTGCTTTCATGCTTGAAATTTTAACACTTGTAAAAGAAAGAGTTTTGTCAGCTAATAGTAAAAATATTATGATATCACTTGTAGCTAAAAAGAAATAGATCCATAGAGATTTCCACAAAGCATGGTAAGGTTATTATTGGCCAAAAAGTGATTTTACAGAACTCATAATGCAAAGACATACTATGTTTTATTCTGATTTCTATCACAAGTTTTACAACTTCACAGACTCTCCTAGTAAGAATCCCAGTCATGCTGTAAGATACTATTCAAGATCACCTTCATTCTCCAGCTCCCCCCATGTCCAAACTCAGAAACCTGCCAAAGAAAATCTGAGCTGCACAAATTGCAGTGTCAATATATCAGTTTAGAGTTCCAACAGCAAGGGAAGCTGAAGAGTAGTCACTGAAAACATCCTATCAGCAGTTTGCAACTCTTTATATTCAAAAGCCTTGCACACTTTAGTGAATTGCAACTGAGCTGGTACCACTGGAAGCAGTAAACCCTCAAATCACCAAGCAATGAATAATTTACCTGTGATGCATGAGAAACTGTACAGTCCAGAAGCAGATTGGGACTGACACAAACATTGAAAGAATGGGCACTGCATTTTCCCCACCTAGTAAATTACCTGCAAGCAGGAAGGTATGCTTCTGACAGCCATTTGCGATCCAAAGTCCCTCTCAGGCGAAGTACAATATCCAAGTCCTGAAGCTTCTGAGACTTAGATGAGTACAGAAAAGCTGAATTAGGAGGGAAAGTCAGACCCTTCTTACTGGTTTAAGGCCACAAGACAGGCTATATCTGAAACTGGTTCTTATAAGAGCAGCCCAGGCTATAATCAAACCCTGAACTTGCAAATCTAACACTCAAAGTGCCGTCGGACTTTTCCACAGAAGGTTATAAATACCTTTTCAGTACTGCTGCTGGCTGCCATGGCTGTTGGGGTTGACTGATTTGGTGCTTAGTTTGTTCATCTTTCAAGGACGAGTTTTCACTGAATTAGTGGTGATGAAAAACACAAGATTTATTCAGCACCTGCTCTCAGGTCCCAGTGAAAATGAACAGGGAGAGGTATTCTTTGAACATTTGAACTCATTACAGGCACAAATGTAAATACATATTTTTAAATGGTATTTCTGCAATCTGCCCTGCTGATATTCAGAGCATGGGCATCTGCAAAGGATGTGATAAAAAATTCCTGGAACAGTTCCTTGATGGTCCTGACAGGCATGAAATTTCAAAATAAACCAGAGAGAACATACCTGTGGACACTCAAACTGTTAAATTATATTAGCTTTTCTGTTCACTGTTGCCAGCTCAAGAAGAAAAAAAAAAGATAATCTTGAGAGAATATTCCTTGCAATTGCTACCACCAGTCTCTCATCTGCATTTCAGACTGAGGCATCCAATGGACCAAGATCAACCAGTCCATAAAGAATTGCCTTCAGGATCCCAGAACATCTACTGCTGAAATCAAATTTTTTAAAGCAGATCCAGCCTTCTGTGACTTCTTGCTGAACCATTGCCAAATTATTTCAATTTAGTGCAAATTTTAAAAAATATGATGTCTTTTCTGTTTCCCTAGAGAATGCCATTGATTTCACAATAAAAGAGAAACTATACCGAAATGCAGATACCAAAGGGAAAAGATACCATGCAGATACCACGGAAAAACAAAGCACATGTTTTAAAAACTGTATCTAGCCAGGCCTAGTTCAAATAAGGCCTATTACTCAACTCATAAAACTACCCAGATTCACTGTATTTCTTAGTTTTTCATTGTAAATTACCATGTCAAAATCTCAATCAAGATCATTAAACCTACTGCCTTGGAAGCCTGGAAATTATTTGCTGCACATGTAAAGAGTTATTTTATGTGTTTTTTTTAAGGCTCCTATTGTCAGTTTGCTATAATTACAGGATGAATAAGGATAAACATGTAAGAAGGAAACCTTCCTTGCAAATCGGCTGGAAGCTAGTTATTATTTAAAAGCACTTTCATGCATCTGCTCTGGCAATGTTTAAGCATTTGTAAACATCCCAAAATGCTGTGTGAGAAGGGAAGTGATAGCAGATACAGGGAACAGAGACATATAATTTCAGAATCACAAAATCATTAAGGTTGCAAGAGATCTCTAAGATCATGAAGTCCAAACATCAACCTAACACCACCATGCCCATTAAACCATGTTCTGAAGTGCCATGTCCACATGCTTCTCAAACAACTCCAGGGATGGTGACTCCACCACCTCCCTGGGCAGCCTGTTGCAGTGCTTGATCACTCATTTTTCCTAATATACAATCTAATCCTTCCCTGGTGTAACTTAAAGTAATTTCCTCCTGTTCTGTTGGGAGTGGGACTACATGATCTTGAAAGGCCCCTTCCAACACAAACCATTCCATGGATCTATGAAAATGGCATGATTGTACACTTAGGAGAGATCCTTGGAAACTTTTGACCTTTATCATCCCTAGCTGTGACTATAACACAGTCATCAAACTGTGGAAAAAACTGTGAAGACAAAAGCCCAGGGAGAGAAAGAGGGTTCCAGCTCCCAGAGAGGAAACCATGAGATCCTGGCAAGTGGCAGCTCTGACTCACCACAGGTGGGAACAAAAGTGAGGGCAGCCAAACCTTTTCATGTACAAAAACATCTCCCAGGAAGCGCAAAGCATGGTAGGGTGCTGAGGGTCGGCCAGATCAGCCTGTGAGCAACGATTTCCACCCTGCAGAAAGCCATGGCCTCCCTGAGCCCTGCACCCACAGAGGGAGGGGCATCTTGCCAGAGCTGTGGACACACGCTGCCACCCAGTTGTCGAGGTGCAGAGTGTGCCCTGCTCTTATACCAGTGCCATGTGACAGCAGTGAGCACTCCTGTGGGAGGTGTGCCCAAGTAGAGGAGCTCCTCCACTTCGTGCTGGAGCTCTGGGAGGAGGTAAGTAGGTTGAGAAGGATCAGGGAGTGTGAGAATGAGGCAGACCCTTCGAGTCATAGCCTCCCTTCTCTAAGACAGGCACAATGGGTGGACGACGCTGATAACATGGAGGTTTCCCTGGCCTCTCTCCACCTGGCTGAACATAATGAACAGGTTCACTAATAGGATAGGGAATAACAGCAACAACGGTGACAACTTTCTGTCCAGTGCAGCAGGTGTGGCAGAAATGATAAGTTTTCCACTCTTGGATAAGTAAGGAAGGGGGTTAGCAGAACTGCCACCTTGGAATTCTGGCAGGCAGACTTCAGTCTGTTCAGGGTCTTGGTTGGCACAGTCCCTTGGGAAGCAGTCCTGAAGGGCAAAGTAGTCCAGGAAGGCTGGACACTCTTCAAGAGCAAATCCCCATGTGTCATAAAGAGAGCCAGTGGGTAAGAAGACCAGCCTGGCTGAACAGAGAGCTCTGGCTGGGGCTTAAAAAAAGAGGAAAGTTTATGGTCTTTGGAAGAAAGGACAGGGGAACTACAAAGTTGCTGTGAGGCTGTGCAGTGAAAAAAATTGGAAGGGCCAAAGCCTAGCTAGAACTTAATATGTCTAGTGCTGTTAAAGACAATAAAAATGTTTCTGTAAGTACATTAGCAACAAAAGGGGGACTAAGGAGAATCTCCATCCTTTAGTGGATGTGAGGGGAACATAGCGACCAAGGATGAGGAAATTACTGAGGTACTTAATGCCTTTGTTGCCTCAGTCTTTAGCAGGAAGACTAGTAGTACCCTGGGCACCTAGCTCCCCATGTGGGAAGACAGGGATGGGAAGCCCCTATCCATCCAAGCCACTTTCCATCATTTATCAGTAGTCCTCGCTAACTGGAGAGGTCCCAATTGACTGGAGGCTTGCAAACATGACGCCCATCTACAAGAAGGGCTGGAAGGAAGAACTGAGGCACCACAGGACCTCGGTGCCAGGGAAGGTGATGGAACAAATCATCCCAAGTGCCATCACGTGTCACATGCAGGACAACCAAGTGATCAGGCCCAATCAGCATGGGTTCAGGAAGGGCAGGTCCTGCTTGACTAATTTTATCTCCTGTTATGATGAGGTGACCTGCTTGGTGGATGAGGGAAAGGCTGTGGACATTGTCTACCTGGACTTTAGTAAGGACTTTGACACTGTTTCTCACAGCATCCTCCTGGAGAGGCAGGCTGCCTGTGGCTTGGATAGGCATACTCTTCACTGGGTAAAACACTGGCTGAATGGCTGGGCCCAAAGAGTGAGTGGAACTAAATCCAGGCCAGTCACAGGTGATGATGTTTCCCAGGGCTCAGTACTGGGGCCACTTTTGTTCAATATCTTTATCAATTACATTCACGAGGGAATGGAGTGCACCCTCAGTAAGATTGCAGATGACACTAAGTTGGGTGGGAGTTTTGATCTGCCTGAGGATAGGAAGGCTCTGCAAAAGGACCTGGACAGGCTGGATCGATGGGCTGAGAGCAATTGCACAAGGTTCAACAAGGCTAAGTGCTGAGTCTTGCACTTGGGTCATAACAGCTCCATGCAATGCTACAGACTTGGGGATGAGTGGCTGGAAAGGTGCCTGGAGGAGAAGGACCTGGGGATGTTGATTGACAGTCGGCTAAACATGAGCCAGCAGTGTGTCTAGGGGGCCAAGAAGGTAAAATGGCATCCTGGCCTGCATTAGGAGTAGCGTGGCCAGCAGGACAAGAGAAGCAATCCTTCTCCTGAACTCAGCAGCAAGCTATATTAAGTATGCTATCTCTTCTGTACCTGTTTATATCCAGACATTTGATGACACAAGTATAATATGCATCTGTGCATGAATTATGAACTACATTTACACTAATTAAAGAACTGGTCATATTGCAGTATAGTAATAATGGATAAAAATGACCATCTGCCTGTTACATTGAGAACAGGAAAAATCTGTTATAACTTTATTTATTTTAACTGTGTCCTGCTGTTCATTTACATTGAGGTGAATAAAATGAAAAATTAAGTACCAAATCAAGGATCTTCATGTCCTAGTTTCAGTCCTACTGCTTTAAATGCAACCACAAAAAGATCTGAAAAAACATTAATGGAAATGCTTATGATCTGTGTGTCTGTAAACTATTGAGTGAAAATAGTAGGACACATGAAAGCTGATTTTCACATTTTATGATAAAGTTAGCCATATTGTGTGATTTTGAAAATGAATCTGTTATTTGCCCAGTCTGTGTTCTCACAGTCACCAACTGTAAACTGGAACTGGAAGAGGGTATTTTAATTTAGTTTGCATTTGTTGGATGTACAGTAATTATTGCATGAAGAATCTGAGTGACATTCCAAACCAGCTCTGACATTTAAAGTATGTTCTTGTCACCTAATGTTAAAGTACCACAACTGTTTTGCCAGTTTATTTCAAATTTTGTACTCTTTCTCTTCTTAAAAAAAATTATAACACACAAACTGTTTTACTGTGTGATTGTTGTCTTTAGAATGGCCTTTGAATCATCAAACAGCAAATATACCATCTTTCTTCTTCTTTAGGATGCAAGCACTCTTGAGAAGGTAAAAGGGAAACATTAGAACAGCTTGGCTCTGTCCTGTCATGTTGGCTTAGAGTGACATGAAATTCTGTGACATGTGACATTAAAAAAGGTCACTTTGACAACATGACTACTAAAATGCCCGCATATTTTTCACTACTGCTAGCAAAATAATGGCAAATTACGCAATGTCTGCAACTAACAATAATAATATTTTCTTCTTTTTCTTTTTATGGAATTTTATTATCTCACGGAGCTTTAAAATATTATGGAACTTCTCCAGCTTCTCTCCAGTTTTCTCATTTCTTCCCTGTAGAATTTTCTTAGTTCCAGTGAGGTTCATTTTATTTATTTTTAAGGGGTTCTTTTAATGTGTTAAAGATTTCCCTATTCCTTCTTAATACATTGGATAGAAAAAGAAGCAACATTGCATTTTTCATACTATGTTTCAAATTTGAAAGAGGAAGAAGTCCAAGAAAAAGATGTTAGACATTTATACTTAATTCAATTTATAGCACAGCAGTCAAATTTCCTTAAATTTAAGTTTCAGTAGTTAAAGAAGGACATTCTTAAGGACTGAAGTTACAGTTCTTAACCTACACCTAAAACCCATGGTGTAGGTATAACAGAGAGTAAACCAGATGAAGCTTTGTTGGAGACCAAAAATGGCCTCTGTTGGGTTTTTTTTTAATATTTCTGTTGCTTAAATATGTATGACAAAAAAAAAAGAACCTGTGATTCATATTTATACTCATATTTCTTTATACTTATCTTGATACCTACCCAGGTCATTGTAGTATGTGTTCTGACAGTTTTTTAAATTTTAAGCATTGTTCTCATGGGTGTATTATTTGTCTGTTTTATTATACTTCACACAGTTGGATTGCTGGAGTTTTGAAATGTCTTTTCAGGCTGCTTTTCTATTTAAAAGAGAAAGGAGAAGCAATGTTTTTTTTAATGTTCTCTTATAAACAAAAAGATTGAATTTGGAGAAATGAGAGTTTGCAATTTAGTGAAATGAGACAGGGACTGGCCTCCATTAGCACTGTAAAAATGAAAAAAACATGCTATCATTTTTTCTTCTTTTCCCTTGTTTTTGGGGGCTAAATAATGTAATATATCTCAAGTACTGTGTAAATACAGTGAACCACTAATACTCTCTTTAGTCAGAGACTACCAATTTGAAGTACTGATATTCAGAGGATGTTGTTTACTGAGTTGACTGTTGATACAGGTTTCCAGATGGTGATGTATCAGGACTTTTCTTAAGAACATAGGTAGATCTTGTAGAAACTTGCCTGTTTAACTTGCATAGATTTCTTGGAAGACTCTATTCTTTACAACAGTTAAAACTCATGGCTCTAGAGCACTTGGCAAGTAGTTTTTATGAACACGGAAAAGATTCTAACTTTCAACAGAGGCTATAATGATGTATTGTTTAATCTCTCCTGAATTAAAACTTTTCAGATGGAGGAAGTTTTAAAAAAAGTGTATGAAAATGTAAAATTTTTGGAGTCAAAGAGAAGGAATGATTTCTGGTGTTTTATTCTTAAAATGCACATTATGGTAATGGACTTTGGATCACTTTCATTACATTTTTAATTCCACTAAATCTGCATGTGTCATATTACATACAAACAGGGATCTCATAATCACATTTGTTAACTCACTCTCTGAAAGACTATGGCATACATACTGAAACATCAGAAAATCCAATATGACAACAGGCTGGAACCCATGGCATGAAGGCATACATCAAAGTATTCTGAAAAGCTAAATTTTGGGAAAACAGTGTTCTCCTCTTCTAATGCCAGTCAAAGAGCTTCTACATATCTACTCTCCCAGCTTGATCCTGAAAGATGGACAATAGACAATAATTAATTCCCTTAGTATGTGGCAGGAAGTTTGTGTGTCTTAACATTACATTCTCATCCTGGGGGTCAAATATACGTGAATCCAGACCTCAGAGATGTATCTGTTTACGTGACCAAGAAGAAGGCCAAGAACCTGCTAATTAACAAGACTGCAGAAAACAGGCTGGAATGAGACCAGTGCATAGCTCTATGCCTATCAGTGGCGGGGGTTGGAGAGCAAAAAAGGACAGTATCAAGTGGACAATAGGATTAATCCAATACCATCTTAGCAGACAATTTACAGTTAGTACAGCCAGAAGCCAAAAAATAAGCTAGCTAAGAACACAAAACTACAACATATTTAAGCCTTGTTCTAACTTCTTAACTTCTAAAAAGACAAT
Source organism: Mesitornis unicolor (assembly GCF_000695765.1). Lineage (NCBI taxonomy): Eukaryota > Metazoa > Chordata > Aves > Mesitornithiformes > Mesitornithidae > Mesitornis > Mesitornis unicolor. Next base: position 37,187 of record NW_010179295.1, read on the forward strand.
CTTAACCAAACCACAAAATCAGGACTACATTCTCATCTTTCTTGACTCCACAGCTCTATCCAAACCAGTAACCTTTGCTCCTCCTCCTATGGTATTGCCTTTCTTCAATTCTATGGCTCCAGGCTCTTCCTCTTTTCCAACTTTCAAATTCAAATCAGTGTGTCCTTTCATGATCCTCCTCTTCACCCAACTTCTTGTTAGGATTACATAGTACTCTGTTTCTGAACACTTTGATGTTGTTTCAGGGTCATGTTGACATCAAAATACAATTTTGCTGACCAATTCTCCATAGGTCAGAAAACAATCTTTGTCTACTACAGTGCCACTTCTTTGTTTGTTTTTCTTTAACAGACCAAAATTGAGTCTTAAAAGTCAAAAAAGTCAACTTTTTGTAGATGCCTATCAACTAATACCTACTTGTATGATATCCCGAGCTCATAAACCAAGCATCATTTTTGAGAAAATCAAGATAACTTATTACAAATTCTTTTTCTTGTAAAATGCCTGAAGTAAGACTTTTCCTATCCATGCATATCCTTTTTCAGGTTCCCATCATTTCATATAATAAGTATTGCAGTTTACTTTTCTTTGGCCTTGACAAACATAACTTTACCTTTCTCATATCTAAACAGAGTGCTGCTGGGTGAAATCTTTTCCTTGCCTGCTTCTCTGGCCATGTCACTTTTCTCTTTTTGTTCTTTCACTGTCTTCCCCTTTCTCAATCATCTCAAACAGAAGTTACTTGTCATTCTAATCAAAGCACTTTATTTCCCATCAACATATTCCCCCATCACCTCTCACTCCACCTTGGAAGGGTGATTTTGGTATCCACTTGCCCTGCAGTGCCAAGTCCATGTACCTCTCATAAACTCACACCTAGGATGATTTCCTCAGCTATCTCCAAACACCAACCTCTTTCAGCCTTCCTCCTAAGGGTCCCTTCTACTCTGAAGTCCTTCAAAACTTAGCAGGACTTGGATTCTGTTGCATTGTGCACCTACCATGTTGACCAATACTGTCTCACTGCATCCTTGTTTCCCCCATCTATCTGCAGCCATCTGCTCTGCCTTGTCTTATGTGGCCATTATGCTGCTTTATCTTTGTACAAGCCTCAGAGAAGGATTTTAAGGAGAGGTAATACCTTTTATTAGATCAACTTAAACAAATGAAAGAAACAGGCAAGCTCTTGGCTACTTCTTCAGGTCTATTGATTTTTTCATTTGGTCTAAAGACAACCTCCACTTTCTCTCTATATAAATATTGCCTCTCTTATACCCTTAAAGGTATGCAGATGGAGCACTACCACCGTAACAATATAGAGCTATACAGCAAGTGAATATTCCCTTAGGCTGCAAATCCCACACAGCCAAAAATATAGGTGCTTATATCTAAAAAAAAACATAGTGAGGTTTGCCGCTGAGGAAAAAGTAGGGGTTGGGGTGAGGTGGTAATTACTGGCCATTTTTTACAATCTTATCTAGAGAGTATGTTTGAGGTCACATACTACCTTCAGGTTCTGAATAGAGTTAATATTAGACAAAATGAAGTTGGACCCTTCTATAGGACGTAACAGTAACCGCTTATCCACAAAGGGAGGTTGGGATAGTTTCCTGGATAGCTGATCCTAGTGAAGATTTGTGCATGGGACAGGACAAATGACTGCAGGGGAATTCCCTTAAAAGTTATGGAGTTGCCAGCAAACTATTTTTACAGCCAAGAATCAATTTACTGTGACATACAGAATGTACTATCTTAGAAGATGCATGAATTATCAAAGGGTTGGCAAAGAGACTTAACAGCTTAGATGACATCAGTAGCACTGAAATTAATACTGCAGCCATCACTCACAACTTGCTATTTGGGAGAGTAGGAATATGCCAAACAGTTACTATACAGAATGAAAAATACATTTGATATTTGTATTTTTCTCATAATGGCAATAATTTATCAGCTTCCTATGAAGGTCTATTCTAATAATGCTTATGTGCTACCTACAAGATAGGTTGCTTAATAGTTAAATAAATTAACACATTAATTATTACTTTAATTATACTATTGTAATTTTTCCATCACAAAAACTCCCAACATGTTATTTAACTATGCTCACAGATGGCACGCCAAAGGAGAGAGAAACCCAGAAAAACTCTTCCTGCACAAGGGGAAATAAGATCTGCAGATTTTTCAAGGAGGAAAGCTGTTATCAGCACTTCGCTTAGTGGGTTCTGGATTGCTCTTTTATTATATTGTTTGAAGACAGTTAGTGACAATAAAATAAGAGCACAATTGCACCTCTCCTATGAAGAAAGGCTAGAGAGTTGTGTTTGTTGAGCTTGGAGAAGAGAAGGCTCTGGAGAGACATTATTGCAGCCTTTCAATATATCAAGTGGGCTTATAAGAAAGATGGAGAGAGACTTTTTAGTAGAGGCTGTAGTGACAGGACAAGAAGCATTGATTTTAAACTGAAAGAGGGTAGTCTTAGATAGGACATAAGGAAGACCTTATCTATGATAAAGGTAGTGAAACACTGAAAGAGGTTGTCCAGAGAAGTTGTGGATGCCCTATGATTGGAAGTGTTCAGAGTCAGGTTGGAAAAGTCTTTGAGCAACCTGATCTAGTGAAATATGTCCCTGCGCGTGTCAGAGGGGTTGGACTGGATGATCTTTAAAGGTCCTTTCCAACCCAAACCATTCTATGATTCTATAACAGGCATTGTAATTTTGCCATGAACTTTACTGGAAGATCATAAGACCTAAAGGATGTAGGGCCAGGCTGAACAATAACTGTCCAGTTTTCACACAACAAACATATCTTAAAGCTGTGCACAAGCTTATTATCAGACATTAATGCAAATGAAGGGTTGCATAATACTTGATATGCTCAAAATCAAAGTACCATAGTTCGGGGTTTTAACTGTTATTAAATATCTTAACAGAATTTTCTGAGATGTAAAACTTAGAAAAATGCTGATGCTCAGCCACGATGCTAGCCAATGAGTGTAACAATTTCACTGCATACCTTGTGTTTAGAAAGCAAACTGAGTGAAAAGTTTGTACTGAGATGTCTCCTGGAAGGGAGATATCAGAATGAATTAAGCCAAATGGCTTTACAAACCCCAAAAGGAAAAAGCTTACTGAATTCCAGAATCTGTTCTTCGTGTTTATATTCAGCTCAATGCACCAGCACATTTTTTTCCATTCCTTAGACTTTCACCAAGACAATTCATAATTGTTAACATAACTGCCTAAAGCCTTTTAGGTGTAAATCAGTAAGCAATGAAGTGAGGTGGAAAAGTAGCTTCCCTCTGACAGATGCATGCTTGAAAATGAGGTGATAATAGGTAAAATGGTATTAAGAAGACTAATGACATACAATAACAAGCCTATCTAATTGTGAAGATTTAATTAAAGCAGAGCTGCTGTGATGCTGATGTAATTATTAAGAGTATCTGGCTTTCTGTGTCAGATCAAGCTGCTGTATCGAAATAATATAATCTAGACTTTTAAAAGTTTTAGATCTTAGTAAGTCATATAAATACTTTGATCTACTTAATTACTTTTTGGTTGAGAGCATATCAATGAAGTGGCGTAAAAACCCTGTATTTCTGAGGTGCTTTGGAAGCACAATATATGTTAAGTCCTTGCCATTCTGCCTGAAATTTTATAAACAAGATTGTATGTATGTTAAAAAAGCTGAGTGAATGACAAACTGCAAAATACACTGCATTTTATTATAATGTTAGGTGGCTTGTGACAGCTCTAAAGCTGCTCTCAGCTATTTCCCACTGAATTGTATTTGCAACTTCAACTAACACCATATGCTATTTGGTCAATATGTGTTAGACACTAGAACCCAACTTCCAGGAGACTGATGCATGAAACAGATCTCTCCTTGGGTTACTTGCACCATCAGTGAAAAACCACATACTCCTTTCAGTTAGTAATTAAGAGCAGGAACCCAGCTTATCTTAAGAAAACCCAATCTAGAAACTGAAGTAACTGGCATGAATTCTTAATTTTTTAATTTTTTTTTTAAGTCCAGTCCCAATGTGTAACTTTTCCTGCATGCTCAAATATAAGTCATGGGTTTGGAAGGATACAAAAATGACTGGCCTTAATCCCCAGACATTTTTGCTTAGAAACGACTAGGTGGTTCATATAGAGCATTTTTCTTGGATCTATCACAGCGATAGTTTTTCATACTGTCCTGTATGCCTAATTCAGCACTTGCATTTTCTTTGTTTTATTCCCTTTTCAATATCCACTTGCTTGGTTTCCATGTCATGGTGACCTTAATAACTACTATGCTTAAGGAAGTCAGTTGGCATCCTTATTTGGAAAAAGTTAAAACGTTCAAGATTTATTTGAAATAACATGATTCAGAAGTTCTAACATGACCCTTTCCTTTCCTTCCATTTATTGCCTTATTCATAAGGAGTCATTTTTGTCATCATCTAAGCTTATCAATACCTTTATGCCGTGAGGGATTTTGACTGTGAACTAAATTGAGGTTTAAGATCGTTCTGAAAAACAGACTCCCCATGCAGAGAAGGAATGATCCAGATAGGCAGTTCCGCTGGCCTCTGCAATAGGAGAGCTCAAGTGTACTTGGTGCCTTACTATAGACCCCAAAATCTCACATTATCTGGACAGACCAGTGGTGGAAAAGCAAACGTGCAGCCCACTGCATAATTTTCTCTGTTTAATACTCTTAAAAATGGTATGTTCACTTTGAGGTTGTTCTAGCAGCCAACAATGTGGAGAGAAAGAAGAATCATGAGTTACAACATGTTTGTGCCCACACTCAAACCTACTGCTCACCTTGTAAGGCAGGAATATCTTTGTCTTGCTTTCCAGTATTGCCACTGAGTGGCCCAAAATAGGTAGAAATATGTCTTTATAAAAGTGTCTCAGATAGACTGATTTAAAACATTCCAAAGGCAACTCCTTAAGAGATAATATAAATTCTACCATTGTCTAAAATTAAGCAAAATTCACCAGTGGAGAGAAAGCTAATTTTTCCTTGTCCCTGTATAAAGCAATAATAAAAATTAACAGCAGATGGTATGTGAACTATTAGTCATTTGGATAGTCATTCAAAGTCTATTTTAATCCTTTCACTAGTGATTTTCATTCTTTTTCCTTCCAATCACAGTTTTTTCAGCATTTCCCATTTCAACTAATAACTGGAAATTAACATATAGCTGTGATCCTGAATTTTACAGAAGGTTTGCTTCAAATTCAATGTTATGAAAGCCATAATATTTATAGTCAAGGAGATAAAGGGACAAACTGACATTTTACATAGGCCAGAGAAATAATTTAGAAGTGATTTTCTATCTTTAGTTATACGCTTGAGATGGTAGCCTAAAAACAATGGGATTCATACCTCCTAACCACCACATTGTCCAATGGTCCCACCCCAACAAACTGCTTTGATAGTTTCTTTTTACTCCAAGTTTTGGAATAAGAGATCCAATACATTAGAAAGAACATCATACTAAGGTTTCCTCCATTTTCAGCTTGTCAAACATTGTTCTGCCTTCACACGCTGTCTTACAGACATACTCTCCTCACCCCTTCAACATTTTACATGGAACCTGAACAGCCCAATTTGTTCCAGCACTGTGTTATGTTAAGACATCTTGTTTTCAGCATCAACATTGGTAATGATAGCTCCAAGGACAACATGATTACAAGGCTGCTCTTGAGCACGAAGAAATTGCACAAATTAAGTTTCATAAGTATCAGAAGAAGTGGAGAGTCTTCTTTATTATTTACAGAATTAGTTTACAGCAGTTAAATTGAAATTACAAAAAAGAAGCCTTTAATTGCTCATGTTTTACAAAAATTGTACTCTTGCATTGTTTGGCATCTTTTAAATGTGTACGTTCTGAAACTGAATAAAATCTCAATCTATTCTACCCCAAACTGTCTTTCTCCACATTGCTTTCCTCCTTTCTAACTCACTTGTTATTCTGAAAACAAATCTGAGAGTCTTTGCTCTCAGGACATATACTGTTAAAAAAAAATTCCAAATCTTTCTAGCTTCTTAAACTCATGCAAAAAATCTGCTTGTGGTGGCCTTTGAGCTCTAGTGAGGGCCATATTTGTTCTGTTCTTAGTGTGTCATGTTAAAAACCACCAAAATTGATAGTGCACACTTACTCGTGGAATGGGCAAAAGATTGGGAACTAACACTGAGAAAGAGCTTACTGCAAGAAATTGGCTTGATAAGTCCTAGTTCAGGGAGGGATGATTTTTTTCTATAAAGATCAGCCAGAATTACCATGTTTTGAAACTCTTGAAAATCTAGAAAATGTGGGCTGAGGGCAGTTCCTGCTTCCTGGCTATTCTGCCAATGGTATGAGGTGAGATATCAGCAGCTTGCTCTAACACCACCCTAGGATAGGTGGAGCATCAGAGTAGAGGAGACAAAGAATTATCAGTTTGCTTTCTTGGGGTCCATAGGTGAGCTGATGAAGAAATACACTTTGTAGTTTAAAGTAAGTACCGATTTCTTCTCCTCTAGGTAATTCTTTACTGAGCAAAGCCAGAATTCATTTATTTTCCACATCAAAAATATGGTTGAAAATTCTGGAAGTTATCAAAATTCTCAGAAGACACCACTGGAAAACGGTGAAGACACAATAGGCTTGTGGATTAACAAAGACTTTGTGATTTGTTTGACATCAGAGGACATCACAAATTCCAGGACATGTAATGGGAGGCAAATATTTTTGTCCCCTAAATACTGAGGAGGGCAATTAGTCATGATTTTTTAAGCAAAAGGAAAACGGGGAGCTCTTAGTAAACTTCTGGATTTACTTCTCTTGCATTTGCAGAAGGAAGATGTCTTAAAAAACTATATTTCTCCTTCTAGGTAAGATCACATTGGAATTTAAAATTTCAGAGACAAATCAGAAAGAGAAAATACCTTTCTGTTTCAGAAGACTGAAAACAATATTCCTGTCACTTTATGTCCCTCTTCCAAATGTAACTACTTGTGTTTCAAATAATAGAAAGGAAGGAACCACTTCCATATGGTTTGCAAGTGCCCTCACCCCAGAAGCTTTTAAGGAAAGCAGAACAGCTATATAGTATAGACGCATGATAAAACTCTCATGATCTGATGCAACTTAAAACAGTTTCTCTATACAAATCTAGACATCCTGTCTGTCTCAGGCAGCACTTTAACACAAAAGATGGAAAGGTGGAATTAGGGAGTTAGAAATAAATTTGGACACAAAAGAAAATGAAAGATGCAAAATAAGATAATGGAGAAATTGTAGTTCTATCTTTTTTTGTTATGTGAAGCAAATCACTTTGTTTTACCAGAGGATAACTTGCCCAAACACAACTTTTATATTATTTGTGATATAAAATTTGTTCCACTGCTTCCTCTGTCTGTAAAACAAGTGAACAAACAGGATGTGCTTGTACTGGCAATGACTTCTATTTGCAAGGTAAACACATGGCCCCATCAAAATAAATGACAAAGCTCCCGATCAATTTAAAAAGACAGGTCCTCATCCAAAGTTGTACTGTTTCTTAGTATTCAGTTGTGGTTAACCTAATGGCTTGATTCTCCAGATTTTCATGTGAATGCGCAACTATGCTCCCTGCAAGATCTCTCATGGCTTAGTGACTGTCCCTTACATACTGTTAGGAAACAAATAGGCAAATGGCAGCTTGGGGCAACTTTACTATGGTGGTAGACCATCCCATGCCTTTGTATGACTTGTGTTCTCTGCAATCTTACTGCGTGGACTGACATTTGACCTGCAAGAATGCTCTGATCCAAAAGTCAACCCCAGAGGGATCTTGTGTAAAAACAATGGTACTGTGTGGACAAAATACAATGGAGGAGAGAAATCTCTGCATGCATTCACAGCTTTCAATTATGTCTCCAGGACTGAGAGTCAATTGGGATCTTTGCCATGTGGCCAACCAAAGGCAAAATTCAAATTTAGAGTCCTGTGAAACTTTCGCATCACCCACACCCTGGCAAATGCTAGGTACTGTTTAATTGGGCCATATTAGACGTAGTTAATTAAATTACTGCTGTCTACAGTGCACTGACCTTTTACTTCTACTTAACGCAAATGCTTTGGGTTTGTTTTCCTTCTTCCAGTCCTATGATGAATCATCTCTTCTATTCACAAGACATGGCTATGGTAAATGTATTGCTCAGATAATTTATCACTAATTCAAACCTTAGACCAATCTTGATTCCAGAGATAGATTATTCATTTCTGCATACTTTTAAAGGACTAGAGACAGAACAGAGACTCCAAATGTAACAAAGTACTTATAAAGATATCAGACGCATTAAAGAAAGAGTTTATGCAAGGTCTAATTTTCTTCCACTGTTGTTTTATGTACTGATGAATACGTTGTATGTTACTGAGTTAAATCCAGTTAATGGAAAGAAAATAATTTATTGCCAAGTATTAACCACTCTTAGAATTCAAGAAATTTAAACTCTAGCTTTAAGAGGTGAAATAATTTCTTTACTTGAAAGAGTTGGTGAAATTATTTCTTTACTGTCCCCTAGACTTCCGACCATCATGGCTTTCTTCCACTGGAAGATTTCCAGCTTCTCCACATATATCTCCACAGTTGTATTTCAGCTGTGACCTCACCACCACCAGCCAGAGGAGGACAGCAACTTTCTTTACTCTGCTGGTCCTAACATAACTCAGTATTTGATGTTCTTTAGTCACAGTGGAAGTTCAATCTGGACTTCAAGGTCTTTTTGTTAAGAAACTATTCATTTCACAATGTCTACTTCAGTAAATACTCCATGGTTAAAAAATATATATAGTATAAAATCCTTACTCCTTTTTCATTAATTTATGATTTTTCTTTTGTCATTATTGGAGATGATTTAGAAACGTAATTATTGATAATGGTAGTGCCACTCTGGCACAGAGCCACAGTTGTGTACCATAACTCTGCTTCAACAGATCTTGTGCAAACACTGACAAAAAATACTCTCCATAAAATAAAATTGCTGGAACTTCAGGTTTCTGCTTCACAGTAATGATTTTTTGATCTAAGTTACTTTAAAACTGTAACAGGACTGTCCTGCTGTGAGTTTGGGATAACTAAAATGAAACCATGAGAAACTGCACTATTTTCAACATCTGGAAGAATAACTCAGCGGCATAGTCATCTGATAGACATTGCTATATACAACACAGTTGTACTGCAAGGTGCAACTCATGACCCTTGTCCCTTGCTGAGGGGATTTTTTCCCTGTCGCCTTTGTAACTATCCTTCAACCTGTAGGTTGCGATTAGGTCACCCCTTAACTTCAGCACGTTATCCAGGTGACATTTAACAGGCACTTAGCAGAGAGGAATAGTCACTTCCCTCGATCTGCTCGCTGCTTCTGCTGATACACTTAGGATAGAGTCGGCCCTCTTTGCTGCCAGGGCACACTGTGGCTTTATGTCCAGCTTGCTGCCCATTCCACCTCCAGGGCTTTTCCTGCAGAGCTGCTCCCCAGCTAAGCCATCCTCAGCGTTTGCTCTGCCAGGATCTTGGTCCATTGCAGGGCCAGGACTTTGCCTTTTGTCCTTCTTGAATTTCGTAAGGTTCCTTCTAGCCTGTCCTTGTAGCGTGTCTGTTTCCCTTTGTATGGCAGCCCAGCCCTTGAGTATATTGATCCCAGTGTGGTCTCATCTGCAGACAGGATGAAAGTGCACTCCATTGCCTCTTCCAGTTCACTGATAAAAATATTAAACTGGACAGGTCCCAGCACAGACTCCTGTGGTACTCCATTTTTCACTGCCCTTCAATTAGAAGCCTTCAAATCATTCATTAACTGTGAATGCCTGAGCCCAGCCATCCAACCTGTTACAATCTGTAGAGTTGTGCCTGTGTCCAGATCACAATGTCCTAACTTGGATATAAGAACATTCTCTCAAACATTGCTGAAAACCTGGATTATGTTTGACACTCTCTCCTCAGTCACAAAACTAGTACTTTTATCAAAGAAGGCGATAAGGTTGACCAGTGTCAATTCATGCTGACCATCCTCAGTCATCTTCTTCTCACTTCTTGTGCCCAGAGGATTCACTGTTTTTCTGTAATTTAATGGATTTACAGCCTATAACATTAGCTTTAACATAGATCTTTCCTTTTAGACACAAAGTTTATAGTGTCAGTTCATTGGTGATTTGTATTGCTACGAGTCCATTGACTTCAGTAAAGTTACTCCTCATTTAGGAAAAAAAATTGATAACAAAAGTAGTGCAGCACTGGCCCAGGCTGCCCAAGAAGTGCATGTAATCCCAACATTCAGTTATAAACCATATATAGATTTATTCCTTTGGAGAAGTGTCCTTAGGGTTCTTTGTGGTAAGCATAACGAAAACTATTTCAGTCTTCTCATAAGTCTGTAAGATCCCCTTTTATGGCATAGAAAATCTCTATGTTCAAGAATCATTTTGTAGAAAAGTTATTTGCAATTATAATTTATCCTCATATTGCCATACAAGATTACACTTGGGAAGACAAATAGAACAGGATGAACTATAAATTTCCCTCCTCATTATGAATGATCAAGACCCTGCTAAGGCATTATGCCTGATATAAATACATGAAATATGATCTTTCATTAGTGAATTTAAGTAAGTTTGTTTCAATAGAAAGTGAGCTGAAAAACTCTTTGTGATCACGGAAGATCTCAAGTCTTGCTGTGAGAGAGAGAAGATGGTCAAGACGATTAAAAAAAATGAATAACAGCATTTCCAGGGAGCTATTGCTGACCACTCATCCTGAATGGATCAGAAGCAAGTTGTATCAAGACAAGCATTTTCCACTTGTTTATATCTCTACCTTTCTTCTAATTTTTAGTTCACCAAATGAAGGGAAATAAAATATGCTGCATGAGCATTTACATTAACAAAAATAATTATAGCCTCTGAAACACTTCAAATTGAGGTAATTGCTTTGTATGACCTGCTGCTAAATGTGGTTCTGCTCATTTTGCTGTATTTTTTTCCTCAAACTATTTTGTTATTCCATTATGGTGTTTTTTTGGTTCAATAAACATGTCAAAAATTTGAAGCAGTGCTTTTGTAGCCTAATACAATTAATGTAACATTTTGTACTGCTAGATTTTAAAATTCTTCTGTTATTAATTCCCATTATTACTGTTCCACCTCTGGCTTCATCACACCATTTAGAAAGCTTTGTTAACCTACAAAGGAAATAAAAGTTCTCCTTTTCTGTAATTTAATGGACTCAGGCACTTTATTGTCATCTGTAAAATATTTTCTTTCCGTTTAGATAATGAAATTAACATCTGCAGTGCCAATTCTCATTTTTACTGCTACAATGCCATTGACTGCAGGGAAATAATTCCTTATTTACAGAAGTGTAAATATCAGAATCATGTTATGCTCTACAGTGTTACTCTAATGACTGAAGCACTAGGGTTTCTTGAGAAATGGGACAAGCTCTAGGAGGCTTTATGTTCCCCAGGCTTTCGTACACCTGCAAATGCATCAAGTGATACAAGATAACGTGCCATGACCTTTAAGACTGTCACATGCCATTTTTTCTCTTCCTTTGCCTTAGACATCATTAAGCTTAGACCTTGAGAAAACTATTTATTTTTTCATTATTTTTTACCATGTCCAGTACAATTGCACTGTAGCAGTTTTTCTGGGAAAAAAGAGATCAGCTTACACTTATTTCTGTAAATAAAGAAAACAGAAAAATTGTATTTATAACAGAGTAGATCCTAGGCCTTGCAGTAATAAGCAGGACACTGTTACCATCCATGCTGTATAAATATATACACAGGCTGTTGCAGAATCTTCTCAGAGTCTTTAAATGGACAACTAAATGGACAAGACAGAGAGGAAAATAGAGAAAAAACTGAATTACACAGAAGACAACTTGTCCAAGGTCACACCACAGCTGAAGTTACTATGTTGACACAATGGAGCAATTACTGGCAGTGCTACTAAAAGTTCCCATGTTTTTAAAGCTTTAGCCTACAGCTCTATTCACAGGACCATGCTTCTAATCAACTTTCAAATACATTGAAAGTAGTAACACAGGATTGGCTAGTCACTGGAAGAGAAGATAAGGAGGTCTCCCACAATTTAAGTATTATTACTCAAGTCTGACAAATTATCAAACAGGAGAAACAGCAAGCAGCTAGATGATAAAATGTTAAACTGCTAACCTTCTCAGTATGCAGATTTACAAATGAATTTATTTCAAGCAATAAGAGTCTCCTGGAGTTGTTGCCAACATTAGTAGTTTCATTAATGGCCATCTTTTCCTTATTACATGTCCATTCACAACTGCTCTGAAGCAAGGTGCAAAAGAATGGAAAGGGTAAGAATAAAGGAGAAGTAGTAGAAATATTTCTGTCTCCAATCCCTAATGGTCAAAAAAGTGAAATATGCAAAACAAATCAAAATCCTTCAAGAAAGCTGATAGAAATTGCAACAAGAAAGCGAGCTTCAGGAATGTGCAAAATTGTTTATTGTTTTATTATTACAATCATCAAATGAAAGATTCAGAGCCCTGAACAAACCTGTTTTAGACAGAATATAATTTCTGGGAAAATACTGTTGCAAAAACATGTTGAAATAACCATGATAATATGATATCAAATTGAGGACAACCAGAGGAGAGAAACTAGAAATTCTTCGCAACAACAATAAAGAAGTTATTTCAGAATAATTGCTTGCAACATATTCTACTATTTATCTAAAGAAGATGGAATTGTGGGTTATAAAACACAATTTGTTCCCTAAAGTCTATATAAGTAAGAGGAAACAACATTGTCAGCCCGGTGATTTTAGATAACGCCAAGCAATACACACATGGGAAGCATTAATAGATTGAGAAAAGTGAAAAGAATTTTATCTGCTGTCTAGAAAAATTACTGCAAACATAAAGATTCACATATATAGCAGTAACAATAGCTTTAAGAATATGCTTTTCCATTACAGATCAACAGAATGAGCAGGGAAGGAAAACTATATTATGTAAGGTAGTAGATAAGGTTCATGTGTGTGTGTTGGTTTAAGATGAAGTATCCAAGCTCTTAATGAGAGAAATATCCTGCCCAATGCAATTAATTTCTAATAAATGTTGTATGTGCTTTGGAATGCCCAAATCATGAATATTATCACTTGAGTTTCTGAAAAGGCTTCAACAATCCCACATCTCTTTCGGACTTATAATCTACCATGTTTCTTTTCTGTATACTACACCATGAAACACAACTTCAAATGAGGAGAGAGAGTAATATATTAGAAAAGGAATGTAAGTTCGTAATTATTTGCATTTCTCTAGGCTACTGAAACTGCAGTTTAAGTCCACTGCTGTATATGATTATCAGAACTAATTAGAACTCCAAAATGTCCTTTCATATAAAAAGTTATAATTGTAAATTATAGATAATTCAGTCAACAGAACTTATTTTCTAAAAATACTTCCTTTTTCCTTGGGAGAACAGAAGCCCTGAATGAAGAAATCCAAGCACCTTGAGAATGCAATGCAGATGTAGAGGTAACCATTTCAACAACATATTAGAGAAAGGTATTGGAAAATTAGTAGTGTAAAGGAGTTAATTTCAAATATATTATGCAGCACATATAGGAACAAAAATCTTGGTCAGCAATTAATAAGACAGGACTGGTAGTCAAATGTGCCTCCTGCTAAACATGATGTCTATTTTGACACCTACTCTTCCACCATAATCCATAAGGAAATGAAGCATTTTTAATTTTAGGTAGTTATTTCCACCTTTAGGATGGCAGACTGGTACTAAGGCACTCTTAATTTATATGGCTGGTTATTAGTTTCTGGTCAATACTCCTAAAATATGCTCAATCAGAAAGCCCCATATCTCAAAGTACCTACCATGTAAACCCATTGCATGCGACAACTTCATACCTTTGTTTACCCTCCTTTATTTTCCCTTCCCCATCAACCTTCACCACCTTCCACTCTCTCAGGCAAAATGACTTTTCAAATCTGTATAGGTAGGTCCAAGCCCATCTGTCCATGTTTTCATCAGGCTGGAGTAGAACCAGGTACAGTTTGAAGGATGTCAACTCATGTTAAGTGGAGAACCATGTTAAAAATCAATCTGCCTTCCCTTTCAATAGAGATTATTCCCTAGCTATAAAGAAAAACCATCATGGCTTCACAGCTTATGACTTGGGTGTGGCTTGCATGTAGCCTGTTCAGAGCATGGACAGAAAAGCTCAACTTTGCACTCACTCCCATAGACTTGCCCTTAGACTTAGCAATACTCTGTCCCTTGTATCCTGATCTGTTAACATAATTCACATCATTGCAACAACTTAGGACATGATAAATGCTGGAAAACAATGTTTATTAAAATCTTGTATGTAGGTACTATAAACAAGAGGTTTTGGATTCGAAACCTTACAGTGACTTTTGATGCAGAGCTCTTTAGCATGTCATCCAGTCTCAGTACAAAAGGAAAGCAGAATTTAAAGATGAAGCTGTGTCAAAGGATTGTTTTGAAAAAAAATCTCTGCAATTGGTAGAAGGCACAGCGCCCAAGCCTAGGCTAATATAAACTACAGAGCTTCTCAAGAGCTTAAGAATTTACAATAGCAGATAATTTAGTCCATCTGGAGATACCTAAGTACTATTAATTGTCAAACTGTTGCTCTTAATTTATATCTCTTTGAATGTGGAGAGGTTTGTCACCTGTCATTATGAAGAACAAGTTACTACCACCAACAACTGTGATTCTGAATATCTCAAAATCCTTAATTAAAGCCACACAGAATAAATTTAGCCACGGTGACTTTTGTGTACAGCATAATATTGCCCATTACAACTACCTGAAAGAAGGTTGTAGCAAGGTGAGGGTAGGTCTCCCAAGTAACTAGTGATAAGGCAAGAGGAAATGGCCTCAGGTTGCACCAATGGAGGTTTAGATTAGACAGTAGGAAAAATTTATTCACTGAAAGGATTACCAGGTATTGTGGTCAAGTCACCATCCCTAGAAGTATTTAAAGGATGGGCAGATGAGGTGTTTAGAGACATGGTTTAGTAATGGACAGGTTATAGCTGAACCCAGTGATCTTAAAGGTTTTTTCCAACCAAACAGTTCTATGATTCTGCGATGTCCTCTACTACTCTGTTCCATTAAATGGTCATTCCAAGACCATAATATTGTTCCTACCATCCACAGAGCCACATAGAATGTACCAGATGGTGTTCCAAAAATTTCTTATGCAGGTATATGTCATCTTCTCAATAGTGAATACTTAGTGCAGTATATCCCTATTAAGATAAGGTCTTAAGCATCGCTTATAAGGAAATACTGAATTTGCTTCTTAATCTAATGACCATATGTAAAAATCAGATCTTCCAAACAGAAATTAGATCACCTGTTTTATCTTTATCCTCTTTGTACAACAGCCTAATGACTTGTTTGCATTGTTCCCTACTGCTGTGTGCTGTCTTGGTTATTTCAATGGCTTTTCCACATCAACACTTCTTCCCTCGTCAGTGTACGGGATGATAGTTTCTTTTTCCCAGACTAATTATTTTACATATTCTATACCACACTCTATTTGCCATCTGTTGACCCAGTTACCTAAATGATTTAAATCCTCTTCAGTCTGGTTGCAGTTTCTCATTATTTGCTTTAACTTCAATTTCAGTAACATTCATAAGCCATAAGGGTTTATTTTCCATTCTACATCTCTGTATCAGTATATCTTACGACTGCAATCTAGAGGGTCAGATCCCACTGAAGAATATTCTCAATCTGATGCACTGGACAACAACTGAAGTTGTTTCTTCAAATGGTATAAAAAATTATACTAGTCAATATATATGAAAATTTGGACTTATCTTTAAGGTTAGGTCCAAATGTTGATTCATCTGCTTAGCCTATTCCTAACTTTAAAGGATTTCAGATATATTTTTGAAGTGTGTAGCTATCATTGCGGACATAAATCATCTGCTTCTCAGATTTGCCAGGTTTGTTTAATCCTAACTAACACTACTCATGGACAGAAAGGTGACCAGCACACAACTGGTTCCTCATATCCTTAGATGTTCCTAACAACATGAGTTGATACCTGCAAGGATTAAACATTGCACTGCAGATGAAAGTGAGTTTCCGAAATATATAATACATTTCCTGTGAGAATGGCCGTGATACCAGCTCAAGATGCTGCAGTAAACTTTAGGAAGCAATAGTGGCTTTGAATTTTGCAAGAGAGGGTATTAAACAATTTCTTTCTGAGAAGGAGCAGGATGGAGGAGGGTTTCTAAGAGATGGTAAAAAGCTTTTTCTCATTGTGATTTTTAAATAAGTGGAAGAAATCAGAAGGGAATGGTATATGCACAGAGAGAGTTAAAAGGCTGGAGGGTTTTTAGGGCAAGGGATTTGCAGTTTGCTCTAATTGCCTGCTTATTCCTTCATTATGGTTGAAGGGCTCTGGTAATTCACCATTATTAAATATTCAAGGACTGGTCCGGAGGAAGCATTCTGTGGGGACTGCTCTTATCACTCCAGTGCCAGTCGAAAATCCTGCTTTGTGCCTGTTCATGTGTGCAAATAAAGCTCTGCTTTTACCTTTTTTTGACTTCTTTTACTAAAAAAGGCTTCAAACATTTTAGTAATGTGAGATTGTTTAGGAAATTAATGGTTGTGCATCTTTCATGGAACCGTCCTCATATTAGCAAGAAAAGTATGTTTGCTTTTTGGAAGAAGAGAGTAAAAATGTTCCTCCCCCGAAGTAAAACCTTCCACATTCTCTCCACTTCCACCATGCTAGTACTCTCCCCCACCTGCATTTTCCTCACCTACAGATCTCACAGCATGAAAAGTCTGTTCTCTTACTTCCTTGTCAAGGTGGACCAGTATAAATGATACAGTTATAAGTTATGCAGTAGTTTCAAGTCACTTGAAGAATATATTGTTAGTTATTTTAAGGAAATAATGCATTACTGGTAAGGTCTATCAATATCAGGACTCAAATGTAATAGGAGCATTTACACATACAGCAATGGAGCATCCTTTCTCCAGATCTTTAAAACAAAGAGGAACAAAATATCTTCTTCTATTGGGTAGGGACAAATAGCAGCTACAAAAACCTGAGAGGAGTGCTTGGCATCACATAGTACACAGGCATAGAAATTAGTCTCATTTCTAGGTAAGTTTTCCACTGAGATTCAAGTTCTGTGGTGGAAGTAACAGCAAAAGTCCTTTAAATGCTGCAGAGGAATCACAATTATTATATTCTAGAAATGATTTGTCAAGAGCAAGCACCTTCTAAGAAGGCTTGAGAGCTACTCTTGAAATTACCGTGGTACAATGGCCTCATGTTTGCACTTCAACTCTGTACATAGATGTTTGTTTTAGTTTAGCAGTTTATGGGGAGCATAAATAAGGTTATTTGTTTAGTTTAGCAGTTTATAAGAAGCATAAAATACTTTTAAATTCAAATATTATGGACTTCTGCACAGAAAATTACAGAGTAATTACAGACCTTGGAGAGTCAATACAGCTAAGGCTTGTGTCCTGGTTTATGTTGAGGTTTGTTCATTAAAAATGACATTTACTTTAACTTTCACCTGAAGCCAAATTCTGCTTTTATTTATATTTTGATAACACAAGGCATATTCTGAAAGAAAATGAAGTTGCAAAACCTATCATTGATCATACATAAGCAAACAAAAAAATCCTTCACATCCTGATGACAATATTAAATACGTAGGATCAGTATCGTAAGTGGTAACATACAGTTCTCAGGATTACTCATTCCCTTTGTTGACATCTTTGAAAATTTTAGGTTCTAGGGAAATGTTCTGTGTTGTTACTAGAATTCTGCTAGAGTTTGAAACAACTGTTTTGGAATTCCTGATAGAAAAGGGGAAAACTTAGGTTTGGTCTCTAATCATAATAGATTAAACAAGATCCTTTCTTCCTGGGACCATTAAATAAGAAAACTCCAAATAGAACTAGGCAAGGATTTCCTGAAAATCGTATATCTACCCCAAAAAAAGCCAGTTATTCAGACTCAGGCTGGTTGCAAATTTATCTGAAATTCACCAAAGAATTTCAACTAAGTGAAAAAAGTGTTAAAGGCTTATTTTCACCAAAAATATGGTTTAGTGGTTTGAGCACTTCAATACACAGATGATCAATTTCTTCTCTGACTGAAGAAGCTCAAAACACAAATCTTCCCCTCCTTGGAGAGTATCCTGACTAGCAGCTTGTAAGCATATTTTATTTTTTTTCTCTACTTTGCATAACTGATTAAATGAAGGGGATAATGCTTTTACATCTGCAATAAGCATCCTATCTATCACTGTTGATGAGTTTTGTTGTTTGTTTGTTTGTTTTAAGATGGCTCTTTCTTCACACTACTCTTGAAATATTAAAGTAGTAACTGAAGCAGAAAGGCAGAGAGAGAGGGAGTGATTCTCTGGTCTGGTAGTTTCAACAATAATTTAGGAGGATTTCATGGTTCCAGAATTTCTGCTACTGAATGTTAACTTATTTACATAACATGAAAGTGTTAACAGGAGAGACCAAGAATGCACTTTACCTTCCTCTGAAACTAATTAACCTATAGCTACGTGACTATGGTGTTCCTCCTGAATAGGTAGGGAATATGGGTTTGATTACCTTCTGACAGGGAAGAATCTGGACTCACATCACCTATATGTTTTATATCTGATCTACCACAAAAAGGGTCAATAGTTTTGCAAAAAAAAAAAAATTAATATTCATAACAAAAGACAGACTTTTAAATTTAAAAAAAAAAAAGCCAGCTAGACTGGATCAGACTATCCAATCTGTGATATCAAATGGTAAAGGATTGGCCAATAAAGTCTGTAAGAACAGGGCAAGCATATACTCATATTTCAGGAGAATACTTCCCCATTTTCTAGCAGTCTGCAACTTAGGTACCTCCTGAGCTTCTGATGGCATCTTTATATTTAATAGTCCCTGATGGGATGTTTCCTGACATGAATTTGTCCAACCACTTTTAAATCCATGTAAATTTGTAGTATCTATGACATCCTGTGCAAGAAGTTTCTCAGCCTAATTATACAAGGTGTGAGGATGTACATCCCATTGCTCATTCAAATCTACCACCAGATAATGCAATTTGAGAGCTTGCTCTTATGGGGAAAAAAGGAGGGAGGAGAGAGAAAGAGAATAATCATTTGCTACCGCATGTTCTGTGGTACCTGGGATTTTGTAGTCTTTTATATGCCCCCTCAGTTGCCTTATTCCTAGGTTGAGATGTTTCCCTATACGATAATTCTGTATGCACAAGAGGATCCATACCAACCTTAACACCTTTTTCAGAACCTGTCCTGAATCCACTGCCTCTTTCACGAGGTGGAAGCAAATCAAATTGCACACAGGTACAGCATAGATTGATATACATATACACTGAAAATATAGGTAATAGCGTAGTAACAGTTACTTTGGAGTCTAGCCCTTTCTCAGTTTCCAAAATTTAGTTCATTTTTGACCTAAAAGAATGCTGAACTAAGAACTACTATAACCTCAGATCCAACAACTGAATATCAACACTTATCTCATGGCTTACCACACTGCACATATATACATGCATAACTACTTTGTAGTTCTGTTATTGAGTTTTTCCCATATTTCTGTCACACAGTTACTTAGCTTCTCAGAGTCATCCTTCATCTATGGTGCTCAGAGAAACTGCATACTGTCAGCAGTCTCTGTCACCTCTTTCTTCACACTTTTTCACACTCTTGCTGGTGACTTCCCAAAAGAAGTCTTAAAAATGTGACCTACTTTTTAGACAGATTCTTATTCTAATGAGGAGCTATCTTCTTCTTCCTCAACAGTTTTAGTTTTTCACTTGTGCTTTTTTGGTACTTCTTATGTGATCTTGGGGGTTTAGTTTGATATCTAAGTGCTTGTGAGTGTCTGTTGCTAGCAATTTGCTAACATTCATTCTATTTGTTCCATAGACCTCCTCTTTGGCAACTGATCCTTTATGGTTCTTTTGGTATAGTCTTATCTTCTCTTAGCAGTTCTTTCACACATTCCTAGTCTATTGGCCCTTTGCATACTCTGGCAGAATTTTTATTTCTTTTGTGTCTGTAAGTAAATGTATTATTTTCTCAATATCTTTTCAAGTTGCTGCTAAAAATCTTTTTACCTTGACTTGTTATGTTTCTAAGCAATAAAAGATGGCAGA
This sequence comes from Mesitornis unicolor, assembly GCF_000695765.1. Classification (NCBI taxonomy): domain Eukaryota; kingdom Metazoa; phylum Chordata; class Aves; order Mesitornithiformes; family Mesitornithidae; genus Mesitornis; species Mesitornis unicolor. The sequence goes on from NW_010179295.1 coordinate 57,417, forward strand.
GGCTAAGTTATTTTCTATTTTCCTCTTTTGGATATAACATTACATTTCTGAAGAATGCCTTCTTTCTTCTGTTATCCTCCTTTACTCTCTTGTTTGTCTGTAGCAGTTTTTGATAGTCTTTCCATAGCCTTTTTAATAGATGACAAGTTTGTTGTGCAGTACAAGGTCAAACACTTTGCACAAGTCCAGGTAGATGACGTCAGTAGTATGTCTTTCTCTAACACTCATACTATCATGACCTATTTTACAATACCATGCTTCAAAGAGTTCAGGAAAGGTAGTGATTCACTTTATTCTGTCTAGTACTCCAGTACATGCCCAACAGATAATTTTCTGAGTTTCATTTCAATAGGTGATTGTGGGAGATTAAAAAAGAATGAGTTAAATTAGAGCTAAGCTTTTTTTCCCTCTTCCATTTTCAAGTCCACAGCCAAGCAAATAGACCACTATTCCTCAGCCCTAATTTCAGCAGTTTTTACAGAAGAAAGACTAAAAAGTTTTCCTTGTTTCAGTATTTTTCCTGTTGACCCATTATTTTTCACTGTAAGTTAGATTTCAGTATATTTGCATATCTGCACTTAACAGCTTAGAAAATGTAAATTAAAAGTTAATTACACTGAAATACGAGAGGAAATATAATTATTAACTCAACATTAATAGTATCAAGGAAGCATTTCAATACTTGAGTTAAACTGTGTAGCTATCGAGATCTGCATTAAATTATATGGCATATGCTATCCATAAGGAGAAACTGGATTGCAGTTTATTCCTTCTGCCTTTACTGCTTCTGAAAATACATGGTCCTCTGACATAATCGCAATATCTGATTGCTTTTTCTTCCTTTTATAATTTCTTTTTTTTTTCCTTTTTCTGTCTATTTTGACCCTGAAATGTTACATCAGAACATCAGTAACTTACTATAGCAAGTTGTTTTGACTTGATCTACCTCTGCTTTACAGCAGCCTTGGCTGGGACTATAAGTTTGACATGAAAATTCCAGCTACTTTAGTCATCAACCATTCTGAATTACCAAAGGAAAACTATTAACAAATTTCTGACATGAAATTACTGCCTCTTGTCACTGTCATGCAATAACTAGAATAAGCAAGTAAGCAAGTGCTCATTTTCTCATTGAGCTGACATATGTCTTTAGTCTCACCCACCCAAGCTTTGATACTTATTGTGTCACATACTTACAAGAATGATGAAATTTAAAATGAAAAACTTTTTCCAACGAAAATTACAATTCACTTTAAAACTCTGTGATGTGCTATTCTTGCAGAAATGGCACTTGGAGGTTGCAGGCACCTAATAGGTGAAAGTTGTAGGACAAGGAACCTTTATTGGTTAAACCTCATCTCCTTTACTTACACTGCTAAATCCTGAAGCAAATAAAAGCTTGAGACTTTGCAAAGCTCGTGACATCACAATTCAAATAAAAACAATGTCAGCAGAAGAGATTCCCCAGTGACTTTTGCCCAGACATAATGAAGTACCTCTGTATTTGCCTAAGTTTACATATGTAGATAGTGTCATGGATGTCTACTTTAAAACAATGAACTCTTCTTCAGCCTAATTCAAAGACTTTCACTTTGGGTGAATACCAAATTTAGCAAAGGGAAAGGAAGGCAAATACTTATTTTTAATAATTATGGGGACAGTCCTTCTGTCTTACACTGTCTTTCATATCTCTTCATCTCTAATTTCCAGCAGGTGTCCCATTCACTCAGCTACAAACTAAAATTATTTTCATACTGCAGAACTTTTTCTCTGTCATGCTCATGATGAATGTGATAGCAACAAGTTTTATCTGTATGAAGAAAGGTTCCCCAAATATGGTTACCAGTGGTAAAGCTGATATGGTGATAACCCTGGCTGAATATTTCCATATAATCTCTAAACTCTAGGACAATATCTGGAAAGAAGCAACAGTTTTCCTGTTCTCATTGTTTTGAAAATACGTTTTTAGAGTGATACTCATTGGTGATAAATGCAGATTTGAGTAGATAGCATCAGTGATTGAATCATTTAGCATTCTTTCTGAAATTATTTTCTTTTCAAAAGAAGCAAAATAATGTCATCTTTGAACAAAAAATTATTGTTTCACTGGCATTGTATTTTTTTAATCCTTAATACTAGGAAGTGTGTTTTAGGTAGAATCAGCAAACCAAAACACTTAGAAGCCTTTGAAAATGTTGAAACTCAATTAAAGTTCCCATGCTGCATTGTAGAGATTTCACCTCTTCCATCAGGCAATTCGGGAACAAAAGTTAGATTTTTAGAAGTTGCTTACTGTTACAGTACTTTACATAAATCCTTCGGGCTGAGAGAAGTGGTAGCTGTTTCCCAACTCTGTTAATGAATCTCACACTAAATACTTCGTAATCTTTAGAAACCAGGGACTTGACCTAAATTGCTTTTCCATCATCTTGAAAATATGGCAGTCTTCCCGATGGTAACATCTACTTTTTTTTTGCTGGTCCTCTAATTCACAACCATAAAATCTGACTGTAATAGCATTGTCCTGGTTGAGTTTCCTTCATTCCATATCTTCTTATAGTAATCACAGCAGCCTATGCCACTAAGCAACCAGGCTAACGCACAGATGGTGGTCAGAGAGTAACTTTCAGTTTTGAGTTCTCCAATTAAACTATTCCCCTGGGACTTCCACTCCATAAACAAGGTCACTTGGGGCCTGCCCAGTGACACTGACAAACAGTGCTTCTAATTAAAGAAACCCAAAACACTGTTAGTGCTATTTGCAGTTTCTCAGGGACCAGCAAGGAAAATATTTTTTAATTTTTTTAAACACTTTGCTGATTATTATGAAATAAATATATATGTATAATTAATGAGGATAAGCAATAATAAACATTTGGCCTTAATTTCATTCACTTGCATGATGACATAAGATCATATGAAGTAGGAGTACCAGTGACAGTCTCTCACAGTGAATAGAAACAAACACACTCTGTGGACTTGTGTTGCTGCAAAGCATCTTTGCAGGCTACTGGAGAAACGTTCATTATAATCTACCACACTCATGTTTCATTAATACATAACAAATGTGTTGAATTGCTCTGTTAATCTTAAAGACGAATGACTACTGTCAGAGCTTTCTCACAGACTTATCTTTACCACTAACACTTGTGCACTGAGACAATAATAGCAACATGGCATTTGGTCTTGAATAAGGGCAAAAAGAATGAATATTCCAAGTAATTAAAGACACTCAGTTTAGACAGTTGATCTCATTTTCCAGGAGCTGGTACTGTATGTTTCACTAATGAGTCATTGCAAGTACCAAACGTCAGTACTAAACTGCAAATTCTTAACCTGCAGGAAAACCAATTAATAATATTATGTGATTGTCTGCTTTTAATCAGTTTCTTTAGCTTCTTCTTTTCAGCCAAAAACAAATCTACCCAAACTTCAAGAGATAAAAAAGGTCAAAGGTCAAGAAAGATTCAGCTGTAACTAACTTTTTAATGCGTTGCTTTGCAGAGAACTTTGCTTAATGGCCACGTGCATATGCTTGGACCTGTTTTTTTTTCTGTTCGATTCCTGATCAGATCAGGTTAATTTGCATCTGAAATGATGGCTTTGCAAAAGAGCAAAAAGGAAAAGACTTGCAGACTGCATTTGAACTCTTTTGATTATTTTTTTGTATGTCTGTTTTATTCTCTATGAGTGATGCGACATGTCAAAATTCAGGGTGGGCTGGGCAAACACCAAAATGAGCTACATTCAGGTACCTGGAAAGCAAGTTCACTTAGATACCCAAACTCTCTCTAACACACTGGAGCAGCAGGGAACTGAAAGCTTCAGAGAGTTTCCCAGTCTACAATTCCAGCCTTGCTTTGCAGTGAGCAAAAGTTATCAACCTCTCATAGTTTGTTATCTAATAGCACAAATTTTAATGTGGGATATGTGTTACATCACAATAATGTGGTGACCATCTTGTTAACTTGGGGGAAATCGTGGAATTGGGTGAAAGAAAGGCAGACTGCATTTTTCAGTAAATCACAAATCACTGACATATTTTATAAATGAAAGTGATCTTTTCACTTTTCCTGCAGTCAGAAGGAGCAGAAAAAAATAGACTAAAAGAAAAAATTATTTCATTCTGTTATGAAAATGATTACAATATTGGAAAGTGTATTGAATAGAAACATAACATTAAATCAGTAAAAAAAACAGTTTTATTCCTATAAAGCGAATATATTACTGCAATTACATTCTCAATACTTTCAAAAAAGTCTGCTTTCTATTAACATAGAATGCTCTAGTTCAATACGTTCTACTTCATCTTTCCTACTACTAGTCTTTCTATGTTTAATTTAAACTGTGCTTTTAATTGTTTTGAGGAGTGTGTGTCATTATCATGAGTTTGCTATGATTATTTTATTAGATACCATGGGAGAAATGTGGCATATAAGTTTAGTAACAACTAGGCTACCCCTGAAAAAAAAAATTCAACTATGGAAGAAATAGCAGTCAAAATTAAGTGTTTTCTGAGGGGAAATGAGAGGGTCAGTGGAGAATAGACTATAGAACACCAGGTATTTTGGAATTCTGAGACCAATGTACTTAAATTTTCTATTAGGGTTTATTAAGGCAAACATACTTAAATTTGCTGCTTGGGTTTATTTCCCAAGTTGATGGTACCTTTGCTGGGGTACTTGTTCTTCATGGAACAAGCTCCTATCTCTATATCTGTCCATTCTATCTGGTGTCTAATTTCTCATTACCTGGTATAAAATTATATTTTCATTTATTGCTAAATGTACCTCATTACCCAGCACTTAAGTCTCATTTCTAATCCATTAATTCCGCTGAAACAATTTACATGTTTGAAAGTACACCGATTTGGGATATTTATTTTCTTGTCTGTATTTGGAGACAGAACAGCATAGTGTCAAAGAAACAAGGCGATAAAAATGGAGAGTAGTTGTGAGTTAAAGATTAGAGAAATTCGCACAGACATTCTGCCTCAAAGAGAATGGGATCTGTAGCCAAAGGAGGGAGGATGAGGTTACAGCCTTTAAGCCATGCTATGTAGGAAGATCCACAAGAAAATCTAGGTCAGGCTCTCAGAAAAGACTGCAGACTGCTCAGTAGTAGTGGCAGTCTATATTTGGTGTTTGTGTGAGCGAGAGAGACAGGAGAAGATCCTCACTTGAACCCAAGCACAGTACCAGAGGTGATGGTGGGAGAACAGGTGTGAGTGTAGTTTTAAAGGCTAAATCTCTACTAGGTGCCTCGCTTCCAAGTAATCCTGAACTCCTTCAGACTGGTTTTCCCTTCATTTATTTCCTATTTCTGGTAACTACAGAGAGCTCTCTTTTTGTAGGTATTTTAATATCTGCAGTTGACTACCATTTTGAATTGCTTAAATATTTATGAAGAAAGCTAATAATTTCCAGCAGAGTGCACAGATTTCCCCAGTTTCTTTTTTATGGCAAGGATCTCTCTCTTTTCCAGAGCACGCAAAATGTTGCCTGTGGGTATATATTTTCCATTTGCCTCCCTCCATGCCTTTGCCTCTTCCACTGCATCACTGATAAACTTCTGCTCTTTACTTTTAATATCTTTCCTTTACCATTCAGCTTTACTCAGTGCTATTAATTTAAAATCTGTTCACCTCAATTGCACTGCCAGATAGTCCCAGTTAAATTAACCTCTCAAGAATGAGGGGAAATGGGGGAACCATAAAGGTTCAGTCCATGAAAAGAATTATGTCCCTCTGCAGTATGTCTCTGAGTGGCAGCCTCTCTACACCAGTAAAGGGAATCTGGAGACACTGTTCTCCTTAGCACAAAGCCAGCCTTTGCCTCTATCCCACAAAGTCCTGTTGAAGATTTAAGAAGCTACCATCTTAATTCCTTTTGTTGAGCTGAGGTAATGACTTCATTGCATGACTACTTCCATAGCAGTCACTCCTCATCCCCACAGCCCCTTGCTGTCATGGGACTGCTTTTCTCAGTGGTGCAACCTTGTCTGCTGGCATGGCCCATGCACTGTAGGACATCCTAGCCCTTCAAAGTACAATTACCTATACAGTGCACAGCATAGTATAAAATTTTACTGAGATGTATATTCTGCCAAGATGCTATCACAGTGAAGTTCTTGCAGATTAAATTATTTAATAACTCTGCTTAATTAGTTAGATCTCACTATAGGCAGGATGTGCTGATTATTGGCCCATCAGTGCGGAAGACAGCTGGAGAGTATATCTGAGGTAGTTTAAAATGAGCCAGCACAGAGCATCATGTTGTTAGATTGCTCCTTGCTCTATCAAAGATAGCTCAAAAGAAACCTTCTAAAGGTGGCACCTCCATGCTGCACCAAGGCATGTAGCAGCAGTATGTGACTGTGTGCGATGAAGTACTACCAACATTTCTCATCAGATAGATGCAATGGAAGAGGTGGAAAAATCACGGGAGTGTGGATTAAGATGACCTACAGGGAATATCAAGGCATTAGTATGGTAAATTAAGAATCACAGGTTCAGTTTCTGACTGTATATGCTTACTCTTACACCTCTCTCTATGCTTCAGTTCCACATCTGTTAGAGAGTATGATGGCTCACCTCTACTTCTCAGACCACTGGAAGGCTAAATACCAGTACTTAATACAAAAATACAGTAAGGTCGCTCAAAAACTATTGGTAAATAGGATACTAGAATTCTTACAGAAAACAGGAAAGAGACAGGTTGGAAAAATACAGATTCTGGTTTATAGAAACCCGAGAGGGAGGCAGTAATCTTTCTGAGCACCCTGCAGAATTCAGGTTACTATTACTTACTATTAATGAGTGAGATATCAACACTACTCAGTGAGGATGTTTTTTCTCAAAATGACCAGAGATGCAGCACGTTGTCTTTCCTAATGAAAATGAGGTAAACGAATGGCCTTACTGTTTTCACTGTTATTCTTCGTTCTGAGTTTTAACAGTGCATTACCAAAATGTGAACTGCCTTGTCCAACTTTCTTCTGTATTTACAGATATCATTAAAAGCAGCCAGGTTTCACTGATGTGTGTTCTAATGGCCGATGGTAGCATCTAATGGCATGAACAAGATGGGAAATACCTGATGTTCCTTTAAATGACAGAAGAGTGCTGCATTACAGGTCATGGAAGTAACACAGACTGCCATTAATAAGGATTCCCTGGAAACGTTTATGCCTTCTTCGCATATTTTTCTCACATATTGTGTCTGTGGGTTTGATAAAAGTTAATAATCCTTGCCTAATGTGAAGAGCATTCCAGGACCATCTGTGAGGACTGTCCACTAGGTGTCATACTAGAAGGCCTGTGTTTAATGCACACTTGTGAGTCACTTCATGTTCAGATAAAGGATACACCAGACACCCCCTGCAACACAGGCCACAAATTTAAAAAAAATAGTAAATTTAAAAAAATATGGTCACTGTATACATTAGCTCTTAAAATAAGCACACTTTCATTCCTGGATGCATTCCCAGGGCACATGCAATAAGAGTTTCAGAAGCAGTATTCCCAAAGAAATACATTAACTGAAAAATATTCCAGTACAGAATATTCCCAGAAGAATCTGATTGCATTTAGGTGGAAATACTGGCACACTGCATCCTCAAGACATCAAAGTGGGGTTTCAACTATTTGCTATATTATAGGTAAGAGTCAAAATATAAACAAATTGTCCAAAAGAGAAAGAAATTACATTAATCATTATTAAATATGAAAAATTACATAATCAAAAGCATCAAACTTAAACAAAAGTTACTGAGCAATTCAACAGTTAAGGTGAAAAACACATAGTAAATATATTACTGCACTAAATGTCACTTATAATGGTTTAAATACACTGTACAATATTGTAACATCATCCACCAGCAGCAATGAATACATAAAAAAGAAAAATAACGTGGGGCTACATTTTTTATGCCTGTGTGTAAACAATCTTTTCTTCTGCAGCTGTAGAAAATTTCAGTGTTTGAATGTAGCCTTTTAACTATCTGAACATGTTTGTGGTGAGCACGCTTAGAGTTTACATTGGCAGCTCAGAATGATGTATAAATCAGCTACAAGAACAGCGAGGTTTTAAAATTCTGATTCCAACATAACCTAAAATTGGCCTGCTTCATAGTCCTAAGTCTAATTTATACCCAAACCTAGCTCATTTGGCAGGTTAGCTTCCTCTCAAAGGAAGGTAATCCACCAGTAAACTCAATCACCTGACAGGTCTGCAGAGCTTTGGAGATAAATGAAGGAAAAATCTCTCAAGAAAAGACTATAATTAATTTAAATTATTTGTTTTACAAATTTAAATTAGAAAGATTTTAAGCACCTTCCTCAAGGAATCCTTTTATTTCTGTCTCGGTTTGAAAGGTAAAATGCCCACTTTTTCTTCAACAGGAGCTGATTTTCAATACACTGCAGCCACTTTCCCAAGATTACCATTAAAAAACACATCACACCAGCTCCTTCATGATGATGGCCTATTTGCACAGGTTTCTAAAAAATCAGCTCAGGATTGTCTGTCCCAGTTTTAATTAAGTTAATCAGTTGTAATTACAGGTCTAAACACTACCTATGCACTTGCCAAAAAAAGCCTTACATTTTTTTCTTACTGCCTCATATTGAATACTCCTATGAAGTACTCATACAACACCTGCTTCACATTAAGATCTGCTCAAGACAGGTAACAGTGATACCAATTTTAGTATCATGTGGTAATATCTAATTACTGACAGAGCTTCATCATAAAATGATTATGAAAGTAATAATTTTATGTCTCCATCAGAAAATGTCACTAGAAAGTATAAGTCTAAGAAAAACTGATTTACTTCCATTAGAATTCATTTCAACTGACAAAACTGCCTAGTTTTGTCACTGTAACTTCAAAAAAATATTAATTAATTCTAAATCAGAATGTATGTAATTACAATAGTTTTCTCTGCAAAACAGATTACCTGGTGCCCTTCGGGTAAACAAGAAAGAAGGTATTTCATATTTCTTTCAACAGCATAATATTTTACCTTTTAGACGGTGAAAATAATGTGCCACCCATAAACATTCTTTTTTTCCCCTCTCAAATGTTTAGAGACTGTTTTTTTCCTTGTAGCATGGAGACACTGAATGAGTTGACAGTCTGCTTGCCAGTCAGTTTAATTTCACTCTCTCAGTGGGTTTGTGGGAAAACTGTGGCATGCCAAATTATTTTTGGCCAAATGTTACAGTATAAAAAGCCTTCAGGAGCTTTCATTTAGTGAGTGGACTAACTGGCAGCTGTTGTACCTGCAGAATGTGAATTGATGTTGCCATGGAAATAGAATAACTTTCTTTTTTTTGTTCTATGTTTACATATTTGGATTTGCTCTAGTACAGAAGTCAACTTGGGAAGAATCTTCAAGAACTCAGTAAAAGACAAAGAGGCCTCTTGGAGAGAGATCAAAAGTTATTTGCATCTATTTCAGATAATTGTCATTTATGAACAAACTACTTGAGTTTCAGTTCCTTCATGAGAAGTAGGTGAAAAATAAAAATCCACTTCATCCTTGCCTGTTTTTGACTGCTACATATTTTTCACTGCATTTTTCATACTGACCAAACTTCATAAAATTATGTCTCTTTCAAAAGGTAGCAGGTACATTTCTGTTTGCTTTCTTTAACACAATTTGTATTTTAAAAAATATAATAAATGCATCTAAATCTTACAAATTTGTAATAAAGGAGTTTACACTTTTGCATATGATCCAAAGCTACAGAGATACGAAAAAGACAGACTCTACGGCTGCATGAGATTTCCCTTCATTTCCTAGAAGAGAAATTTATGTGCCTCAAGGTGACGCAGTTCCAAGAGACACCTCCCCACCCCAGCCTGTCTCCATCTTTAAAAAAAGTCAGGGAGACATTTCCATCCAGTCATAAAAATAATTGTTGTTTTATCAGACAGTATGTTAACCTTGGACTCTTCAAATTGTCTAAGTATGAAGTCACTGAAAGTGCTGCAAATCATGTGGTTTTTTTGCAAAGGGAGGATTTCAGCAAAGGAAATTATTATTGACACAGTAGTAATGCTTATTTTCTGTACAAGTCTAAAGTCTTCAGCAAAAAGAAAAGGAGCTGTAAACCTCAGAATGTAACTCAGTCTGACAAAAAGACAAGAACTCATCATGTCTGCAGAGTACTATCATGCTCATTGCAGACAGATAAACCAAAGAAAGAAGTTAAAAATGCATGGGTTACAAGCAGTTATGATACGATTTTGGCACTGAGAGGAATACGGTCCATGAACACTTCTCTGCAGGCGGGGATTCTGGTGAAAGACAAATCCACAACAGATTGGGATTTTCATCTAAACAGATTAGAAGCACAAGTCTTACTAGAAGCCAGTAGGGCTTGTGCCCTTCATGTAAGAACTTAAAAACTGATAAACACTTTGTGGCACAGTGTATAGGATTTGGGAGGCGGGATTGTCTGTTTTTTTCTCTTTTTTAGTGCAGTGAGATCCCACTGTTTTTCCTGTGGTGGTAATTTTATCTCTCACTCAAATTCTCAGAGGGGAGGCAAGGTCTTTCAATATACTGGCTGTTGGCACTTTAACAGTTACATACTGATCAAGGAAGGAAAATGAGGCTTTTTCTTGTTGCTGAAATATTCTTTAGATTTAGATAAATCTAAACACTGCTGCCCCTCCAGGTCTTCACATTTTCTTCACTTTTCCTCATTTAGTTCCACATCCACTTTAATAAATATTTAACTACATGCACCAGCACTTCCCCTTTACTCTCTCCTTAGCTTAAAGATTAATGTAGATATCTGAAGAAACATCTTAGCTTAAAACCATGGAATAAATAATTTTGTTCATACATGCCTTTAGACACAGCCATGTTTACCTGATTTACTTAATGGGATAGAAGATTTCACCACTGTGTATTAGCCTAGAAGTCAGAAAATTTTGAAAGAAAGATGAGGAAAGGACATTTATCTGAGAAAACTTCTTATAGACTTGTTTATAACTCTGAAATCTTGTCACACTGGAATCAACAGGAGAACTGCTATGATTTCCAGCAGGACAAGAATTTAATTTGTGTTTTGCTTACTGTTTTTATTTTTCCTCGTAAATGAGCATACCTGCTGAGTTCCATAATTTTCTATTATATTCCCAGTGCAAAGGATGAAGCCGCAGTCCAATATATGAATGAGGCCTAAATATTCTATCAGACAGATCAAGGACAAAGAAAGCACCATACACAGTTTGAGTCTATGTACAAACTAAAGCATGACGGCAGCATGTCTGAGCATTGTCAGTGTGGCTGTAACCCTCCAGCTGTACATTGGCATCCGTGAAACCCTAGGAGAATGCCCAAACCTATCATCTGAAACCTGCAATGCTTAAGAATGAAACTGTATATAGTCCTTCAGTAACTGCAGTCAGCTTAGGTATACCTCTAATTTAATACAAATTCAGCTTATTTAGTTGAACTCAAGGTGTGTCTGCCTGAAAGTTATACACTGGTACATACAAGCTCTGTGACTACTCACGGTTTAGGTTTCAAATCTATTCAAGTTATCTGAATACTGTACTAGTTAAAAACAGTATTTTTAAAGCCACCAGAGTTGTTTTCTAATCTAATAATGCAGATAAGAGGTTTTGCTTTCTGAAAAGGCTAGTGGGCATATTTGTAACTCACTGCCAATTAGACCTTCCAGGATCATGGGCCATTTCAGCATTCTGCGTGTAACAAGAAATTGCATTTATCACTGCTATGTAATATTCAGATTCTTTCAGTCCTTGACAGGAGCCATACCATCTCAGATTTATTTGTCGACAAGGTCACTCTTTACACAGATGTTTTTGCTTTGACTCTAGGACTGTGACCTGTAAACTCAAGCTGACATTTACTAACACCCCTTGTTGCTTTTAACTGATTCAGGGCCAAAGCAATCTCATGGTAAATTCATCAGCTTCAGTGGAATTCTGTGTTGATGAACTTGAATCCAGCCTCCTGTATTTAATACGATTTTAACATGAAGGAGTAGTGAATAGCAAGAAATCGCTAAGAGTAAAGTGTATTCAAATTTCCTACTTGTATTTAATGAGTTCTAGCACTGTATTTTAAAATGGCACTATATTTAGTCTTTGGTATTGCATCCATAAATATAATCTAGTGCCAGTAAATATTTCTCTGTTGACATGCAATGCAGAATTTTCCCCGCAACCATACATCACATTTCTTGACAACATATCAGTCTGTCTGACTACAAGCTAATACACCTGTTTCTGCTTGTATTTTTAACCTTAGAAAAGTCTAACTTTGGCTTTACTTATTCTGCAGGAAATCCCTGGATCTTTCTGAAAATTTTCACAAAATTTTCTCGAGAGTATCTATTAGCTATTGATAATTAATACATGTAAATTTAAAATAAACAGTAACTCCAATTGTGCTTTTTTTTCTTTTATTCTTATTTTAACAACCATCTATCTCCTTCTCCCACACCATTTTGTTGTTTGACATTCTATGTCAAACACTTGAACTCTTGTGGAAAGATCAAGAACTATCTCAGATTAGAGCAAATCAAATTTCAAATCTTCCTCATGTATTGCAGAGAAGACACGGAGAAAGGAAGAATAAAGAACAGAAACCTCTATTTTTTTGGAGAAAGAAGGAATAAAGAACATAAACCTCTATTTTTTTTAGCTACTTCAGATATGTTTAGAATAGATAGATTAGATAATAGATTACATATGTTTTATTTTGGACCATTAACGAATGAAGGTACATGTGCAGAAGCAGGCTTTAACCATAAGGAAGAACAGTCACTCCTACAGCTGTGGGTACATGTCTGCACCTGCACAATCTGCTAATGTAACTTCACTGTGTACAAGCCACCTGTGTCAGAAAAGTGCAAAGGCACAGCAGTGCAGCAAATGACCTTGTCATTTCTAAAAACCTCCCTAATTTTCACTGATTTCCATACCCTTCATCTAACAATATCAAGTAATTCTTTACTCATACTCATGAGGATAATTCTCCAATGCCATATAGTCTTACTAACACTAGATGCAGTTCCCTTGAGATGTATAGTAAAATAAACAATAATTGTGAATCAGAGATCCTTGAAAATCATTCCTTTTTACTTAAAAATGAAAAAATGAAAATTTTCAAAGATTTCAGAAAAATGTGTAGATGTCAATATTATGGACTCATTTTGTGTCTGCTGTTCTTCCAAAAGCATCTTTTCCTTTAAGAAGAGTATGCCATATAGTGCTTAAAGAGTATTCTTTTTTTTAACTCAGAAAGGCTGCTTCCCAAATCTCCTTAAATGAATTTTTCCAACTAGCTTTCCCATCTAGTAGGGAGCATCTGATGGACTGGTTCAAGAACCTGATTCAAGACCAGTGAAGTCAATACACAGCCACTGTTTCTAATGACCAGAGTACCCTCTCTTTTGCAAGTCAGTGTGCTTCATTGTGCAAGAAGGTATCCAGATAGGGAGAATTAAAAAGCGATCATCTCCTGCTGAGACTAGACCAGATTTCAAACTGCAGTCTTTTAAGTTTTTTTTTGTGGCTGTGTGCCGGCTTTGTAGATGAAATGCCAAAAGCAGAGGATCTGATTGCAGTGACCTCATTATTGCTATAAAGATCCTTCAGTGGACAGTAAATGTGATGAGCTGCTAAATAATTGATTATTTCAACTTAATGCAGAGTGCTTTTCATGCATCAGTACAACATACTATTTTATAGGAGTTGGTGTGTCAGCAAAACTCTGAACCACTCACCTACAGTTCCCACTGTGTAGAAAAAAAAAGGAAATAAGTGGGAATCGAGAGCAGTTCCTCTGAAAGCTGAAAAGCATGGTTTGTCTTCAGCTTCTTCAGAAGTGAACTGCAGTAAAGTTTTGATTCAGCTTTTTGCACTTAAATGCAAACTTCTAATATCAGTATTGCTGAGGAGATGTTATTTGTTTATGGCAATAAAGCAGCAAATTCTCATATGCCTGGAAGATTTTAATGGAAATTTTCCCAGCAGGTAGAAATCTTTACTCCACCCACACACAGCACATTGCTCTGTGGCAACAGCTATTGCTCCTGGCCATGGGCTGGGATAATGCAACATATATTAAGTTTCTTTTTTCTCAGATGACCTTGTAGCTTGCCAGATAAATAAAGGTCAAGAGAAGTACCCAAACTGTTAGGGAACAGGGCAGAAAGATTTCACAGTAAGAAATTAGAGATGGAAATATTGCTTTTAAGTAAGCACTCCTTAGATCTTAGATCCTTAGAGCTGTGCCCTCCTTTGGGGTCCCCAGTAAAAGTATGTTACTGATATACTGCAGTGAGCCAAATAGGGGCCAAGGGGCTGAAGAACACGGTGCATGAAGAGAGACTGAAAGAAGTGGGCCCATTCATCTTGGAGAAGATACAATGACAGGGAGATCTTATTTCTGTTTTGACCTTTCTGATCAGAGAATACACAGACACTGGGGCTACATGGTTTTGGAGTTGTGCAGTGATATGACAGGTTTTTTTATTTATTTTTTTTTTTTCCGTAAGGGTGGTTAAATACTACAACAGAGGCCCAGAGAGGTTGTGGGACCTCTGTCATCAAAGGTGTTCCAGATTTGACTAGTTATGGCCCTGAGAAATCTGATCTAATCAGACCTTTTCTGAACAGAGTGTTGAATTGGATTAGCTTCTGGATGACCCCTTCAACATAATTTATGATTCTGTGAGCCACAATAAGGAGAGAAAGACTTGGCACCTCTAACCTAATTTCCAAACTAATATAAAATATTACCCATTTAAAATATATGCACTGTGTCACTGTGAAAAAACCTCTGTTCCAAAGTTCAAAGCTGTTACGAACATTAGCATTCCTAATAGGGACTTAAACATAAAACTATCTAGAGGTCTTAAAACAAATTAACAGAAATTCAAATGAAATCTGAATAGGAAAATAGGGAATAAATATGTAATTTACTTACTTGAGATTTTTTTCCTATCCTTGGCCATTTTACTTGTACCAGATCTAAGGGAATTGTTCTCTACCTTATGAATGAGCTTAATTTTTCCTAAAATGCCAGCATATCTGGAAGGCATTTAGGAACAAGCTTGACATTCTGAAACCATATGAATTCACAAGTGAAAGAGAAACAAGTAATAGTGACAACCAAACTGTGGATAGCTATTAACATATTTGAGATTGTGATCCATATGCAGACTAGGCAGAAAAAGAATATATTTTGTGTTTCAGTTATTTAGTTGTTCTCAATTTTCCACAGTCCTGGCAGAACTACCCAAGGGATATCATTTGACTCAATAAACTAAAGGTTGCAATTTGAACCTATAGCAAAATTCATTGGTTTGGGCTCCTATAACATTTAAAATGAAAATCAGAGCTAAACTGGATGCATTAGGACATCCATTTACAATCTAATAAAAATGTCTTAGAGATCCACGTGCAAAACTTAACCTTCTTGCAAATTAATTATCAAATTTTACATGACAGATTTACTGATATGAATCATTTGCCTTTTTAATGCTCCCTCCTGTCTAGATTCTTTGACCCTCCTTCACTTCACATTCTTATTTTTTCAATATGACTGAATGGCCCAAAATCATAGTTATTCTGATAACCAAAGAAAATTAGAACAACACGACATCAGCAATAAGAAAAGAATGCAGGAACAAGGAGACTAAAATGGAAGAGCATAAAATTTAGTCCAACTCACTTTCTTTTCCTCTCTGACTCTCCTTTCTCTCTCTCTCTTATTTTTTCACAATAATACGTGCCTCTCACATATTGTCTTCATAAGTTGTGAAGTAGTAGATAACAATAAGAAGACGGAACACTTGTGTATATGCAACAAGCAAGAAAATATTCTCCAGTCTTTTTTTTTAATCTTCCTGTGTGCTGTGCATGTGTCCTTACAAATATGCAAAAAAGTATGTAGCAGTAGTGCCACAAAGAAACAGAAAGATACTCTTAGGATGTTGAAACACAACAATAGATTCTCTACAAATAGGAAAATTCACTGAGAAACAAAAACCACTTTGCACTACTTTCAGATTACTATTTACAATTAGCCCTTTGTCACTGAAAATAAACATTTGCCATTCCGTACTTAAACCAAAATACAGATATCTATGGTCAATGGAAGTTAGAGGCAAAAGCCTCCAGTACTCAGTCTGTTCTGAGTGTTCTTTAATCGGAGGGCAAACAGAGCAATTCCTATGGCTGCTCCTCCATGGGAGCAAGGTTACACCAGTTCAGATAGAGAGCCCATCATTTTTGTAACAGATATTTCTCCCTGCTTCCATCCCAGCTATGTGGAAACATAGAGGTGGGGGAAACACTGAGCCGGATACAGAGTTCAGAAGAACAGAAGGTCTCGTAGCAGGTGGATCATGTAAAAGGCACGAGAAAAAAGGACAAAATGCAGCAAAACCAGAAAAGAAACAGGGTTGGAAAAGGTCTGTAACTGGTGCAGAAAGGTCTGCCTCTGAACTTGAATGGGACTTGGAATTCTTCTCTGAAATGTTTGGTACATGTAATTTTCTTAATGGCCAGACTTGCTGAAGCCTATAAATAAAAATGCCCCTTTGCTGCCACCTTTTTCTGTGTAAGTTCGTCAAGGAGAATATTGTTGTGCAACTAGATGTCCAAAACCCACCTGATAAGTCATATGGGACTAAAAGTGGTGCATATGAGAAAGACATTACTTAAGCATTGATTTCTGTGTAGGAAAATGCACTTAACATTTATATTGACATTTTATTTGGGTTACAAAAGCAAGCAAGCAACCAGAAATTGGACAATGCCAGAGATTAAATTGCTGGTATGATCTTGTTCTTTCCTTTTCTTCACATCCTCAAGTTCTTCATCATCATTAAATGCTGCTACTCTTACAACCTGTCTTTGCCTTAAACAATCTCCTTTTCATTGCACAGCAGGAA
>NW_010179295.1:74398-91131 GCF_000695765.1 Mesitornis unicolor
GAAGGGCCCCAGCAGCTCTAGGCAAGACTGCAAAGAGATACAACTGGGTCTGGGAAGCATTAGCTGAAAAGCAATAGAGCATGTATTATCTCTTGGAAGGACGGTTTGTCAAGGTTGTAGTAAGGCCAGATATGGCCAAAAAGCAAAAGCTGGGGGCAATCTACAGCAAACTTGGGGCAATGCCTTATTATAACCATATCAGTAGTTTTCCCTGACACCTCCAAGTTGCAGGGAAACACCAGAGAGCATTATCTGTAGGGTGTGTCATTGCAAAGATTGAAGCATGTGCAGTGCAAATAGGTTCTCATTTCCTCCTAACTGCAAGGATCTAACAAACTCTGTGGAGCATAACATCTACAGCATGTTTTACGGATTACAGCTCAGACAATTCTGAACAGACTTTCATTAAGATATCAGAAGAATCCTTTCTGATTTTAGGATTATCTCCCCACACTACAACAAATATGAAGACATGCCAGATATTTAAGACACACTTAAATGTTTGTATACATGACAGATGTTACGTCACCTTGCAGCCCACTGATATTTTGCTAGAGACCTTATCTGTTCTGATCACAAAATCCAGATAGTACATATCCCATGTGAGGATTACTACTGACTGAATAAGCAGGTAATTAAACTTCACACATGGTGGGATTTTCAGGAAATCACTGTGTATCACATTTCACAGAGCAACAAAAGCTCTTTAGTACTCAGTACTATTCATGTGTTTCTGTTCACCACTACCAATTTTCTGTAGTTGTTAGCGGCATCACACTTTTTGAAGAATCTGGGTCCCAAGAATGTCTGTCTCCTTTAAATGTAAAAAAAAGGGACATGATTTATGTTTTCTTTCTTTAATGTTATTTGCACTGATTGATATAACAGTGATCTTTATGTTCTGTAATTTCTTTTATTACCTCCTATAAGCAGTGGAAGTATATTCCAAAAGCCCTGAGTTAAGACCACAGTAACATTGTAGAGAAGAAAAAATTGCAAATAAAATCCTAGCTCTGGGGAAAAGTCGGTGGGAGTTTTTTATCTGTGCAACTACTTTTTCAACCTAGTTCACTCATTCCTGATAGTAATGATTATTCTACTATATTCCATCACTTGTCAGTGTGAAACATAAAATAGGTTGACTCTTATCTTTATGCAGAAATCCTGGATATTAGAGCCAATAACTTCATCGCTATTATAATTACTACTATTATAATTAATATTAGGTATTATCTGTAAAATGAAATAATAAACAAAATTTGAAAAGTAAGGGTTTTTTTTCTCCAGGTACATATATTTTACCTCTTATTCTATATGTGAATTTGTGTATACACATACTGTATGCCTAGAATTCTTGTATTTGATGGGTTCACTGAAAACAGTGATTTCTGGCAAAGAAAATCAGAAATTGAGATACATACTTATCTGAGATTATGTAAAACATTTTGCTATTGCAAAAGAATCTCTAGTGGTCTTAGAAGACTTTTTGTATTCCTCTCTTTCCATATCCTTTCTTATTTAAATTTGTTGTTTAAATGCTTTACATTTTTTAGCATTTCATTTTATCTTGTGTGAGGTGATTCCAAGAAGATCCTGGAATTCTTATCTCCATCCTTTTAAATAATCAATATGTACAATTTAGTCAATCTTTTCAAAGACCGAGAGATATCTGTGTTTTGCAGTTGACTATATAGGCAAATGTTCTGAATGTCAAGTACTTTACTCTAAATAAGACAGAATAACATTTCAGAAAAAGAAGCTATGAGAACTTAACATGAAAATTCCTTATCCCTCTCAAAAAATATCTGAAAACTAATCAGATTACTGTCATACTCTAACAGCCCTTTGGAATGCTGAAGACCTTTTTGCCCATGAAAGTCTATTCTACATTACTGCTACAGGAACTGAAATGCCATTACCATGTACTGTGTAGAAATTCCAGGAATCAAATTTTATCTAAAATTGCAACAATTTATAGACAAGGTCAAACATCCATCTCAAGTTATGTGGTCCATCAGGCTACTGTGAGCAAGGTATAACAATATTTAGGGTCATTCATACATAAAAACATTTTTTTTACGAACAGGGCTTAAAATAAGAATGAGATAAAAGTATCTCCCAATGCTAATGATGAGTTGGCAGATCTGTAAATGTCAGGAATACAAACACATACAATTCCGTCAACACACAGAAGGTTGCAAAAAAGCATATATAGTCTCATTTCTGCTATATCCTCCTGAGACAAATGCGTTTATGGTTTAATATAGCAGGGTTTTAAAAAAAGACAGGAAGTCAGAAGTGAGAGAAATATATTTGTTGCATACAAACAAAAAAAACCCCCACCACATATAAAAGAATACCACAAGAAAAAACCCCCACAAAATAAATAAAAAATAAAACCAAAACAAAACAAAAAACCCAATCAAGCATGCAGAAACTACAAGAAAAAATTCTGATGTCTGATATTTGGAAGTTGAAGAGATCTCTTTACTTCCTAAAGTTTCAAGGTTCTGTTCCTTGTCTGCCTTATCACCAGGCAGGAACATTTGGCTTTAAAGATCAGAATTAGGAAGTGAAAAGACATTCAAATACTTGTCCTTTTTCCTTGTTTGGCTTTTCCTGACTGGACATCTTAATTCTAACTGGAGAGAATCACCCTGAAAAATAATTATTTGGTATATAAAAGGTATTACAAACCAAAGAGTAATGACTCTTAGAACAAAATTTTCAAACACAGGCACCTACAGTGGGTGTATTAAGGGTTTCTGCACCCTGATTTTATATGAATACTTTAGACACCTGTTTGAAAATATGATTCTAACTAAAAGCTAGATTAAAACCTGGCTTTACAATCTGACAGTAGAGCCTTTTTGTTTTTTAGTTACCACACCCTTGAGAAGCTCCAATCCAGGACTGCGGCTCTGAAAGCTAATGGCCCAAAGCCTATTCAACTCAATGGGAGACTTTTCAATGACTCCATTAGATTATTGGATTGGGTACAAAATGCTTAATTTAAAGGTCTTTCATGAAAGAATTTCACTCTAGTGACAGCATTATCCCAAATTCTGCTGTTCCCAAAAGCAACAACAATATTTATTTAAGCATCTGAGTCAATGTTAACTGCTATAAATTTAAATTCCAGAATATAGCGATTGTCCCACCTGGTAAATGTTAATTGTTATGTTATTTTCATCCTCCAAGAAAAGCTCTATATATAGGAAGGGAAAACAGTTCTTTTCACACTCGTTATTGACTCACAGTAATTACATTTCATATGGGAAATATTTTATATCTAATTCAGTATTTGAAGAATTATGTACACCATGCCAATTACTAGTTAACATGTGCATCAGTTAGCATGTGCTCCTGATGTATCACACAGTTAATATAGACATATATAAAATGAAAAACATGAAATTAACGAAAAGCAGCACACTTCTGAGAGCAAGCAAAAGACAGAATTTCCAGCTCATCAGAAATTATCACATTTCAGCATCTGTTCATGTTGCATGGAGGCTAAAAGCTGACACATCAGTGTTCTTCACTGAACAGGTAATCATAGAAAAAGGGCTCCAGGTTGTGAAATACATCGCTTTATGTTCTCCATCAAAACGAAAAATTTCAGTATTTCCAAAACTTTTTTTTATTCAGTGGCACTAAACTCTTGTTTTCTGTCCATTCAAAAATAAGCATAGGTATTACGAAAGCTGAGGTTTGCATCTTCATTCTCACCTACAGACCAACTCCTTGAAGATTTGCACTTCCCAGGGGTAATGTAGCTGTCCTTCTAGCAGAGCCTACATGTTGCCTGTGGGAACTGAAACTTGAGAGCTGAATGGCATTATTATTTCCTGTGCAGAGCTTTCTAATCCAGCTATATCTGCTGTGATCCAAACAGCTGACCAAAATAAATCTCTGCTGTTTTCTGAGAAATTTGCTTGCCAAACAAGCCTGGCCTATGGGGAAGCTGTAATTCTAATAAGACAGTGCAGAACTAGGGAACTGTGTTTTGCTTAACTGCTTTGAAACAAAATATATCTAGGAAAATAATAGGATTTAACTGAAAATTATTTCAGTGGAACCAGCCTCAAAAGTCAAACCTGCACATAGAGAATTGGGGAGAAAAAAATCCTGAGATATGCTGACATGCCATATCCATGATTTAGTCCAACAGTTAGGGCCACAATCATACCTCTAGGCTGTGGCAGAGCATTCTGTGCAGCTGAGAAACACAAAAAAGGAGAGAAAGCTCATCTTTATATTTCCTTTCCTTGGGCCAGTTTGCCAATGTAAGTTAGATCATTCTCTGATGACAGATGGCTAAAACCCCTAGAGGGTCAAGAACCCTAGCCAAAGTTCACGAAAGTCCACATGAGGGTTTCCACTGACATCGCATGCTTTTGGTTTGGGCAGCTAAATCCCAGAGAGAGACAGAGGGTGAAAGAGTTTAAAAGTAGCTTGAAAGAGTTCCAGGTTGCAGAACGGCCTTCTCTGTGTGAAGCAAAGCACTGACTCTGCCTCCCAAAACAGTCTTAACATAGGATGGTTTAGGTCATAGAATGGTTTAGGTCACAGAATGGTTTAGGTTGGAAGGGACCTTAAAGATCATCTATTACCAACCCCCATGCCATGAAGCAGGGACACCTCCCACTAGATCAGGTTGCTCAAAGCCCCATCCAACCTGGCCAACCTAGCCAACATGTGCTCTAGCAATCTAGAAGAATTACAGGAGACAATGAAAGAGGAAAATGATGAAAGGAGAATGCATCTATTTCTATGGAATATCAGTTGCCACCCAGCAACCAGGTGTAGACCTACACATCAACTGGATCTAAAATATGTCTAAGTCTGATATCTTAGTAGGAGACGATCTTTCCATCTTGTTGTGTTCTAAATCCTGTTCAGCTTAGTTCTAGCATTTTACAATATCAGTGTTCAAAAGTAGGAAAAATTAGTGGTTTTGGGTAGCAGAAGTAGATTGCCTGGACTTGGGACACACCTATCATAAAACAGAAACAGAAAGACATCTGTGAGTAGAATTCATGTTAAATACCTGGTCAGTTCATTGTTTCTGAAAGCTGTAGTAATTTTATTGCTATTGTTTCTAGAAATTTTTGTCCAGTGGATGTACTTGTAATCTAATACTGGCAGCAGTCACATCTGGCAACGCTGCATGGCCAAAATCAGCATTCACACACAAATACTCTACTAAAAATACAATTGCAGCTGTGTATGGCAAAAATGCCTCTCCAGATAGGCAAGGAGGTAATACCTACAGTAATCATTTGGATCAATTATTTCTCATGAGTCTGTTGCAACTGTATACCAAGTATATTATACAGACCAATAACTAGATAGTGCTGTATGGAATTGTCTTAAAATAGTTAAAAGAAGAAAATACAGAATTTCATTATTTTAAAAGATACGTATATCAAAATAAGTAGCACAACAGAATATGCAGTGTAAACCTAATAAAAGGAAATCTCCTGATGTGGAACACTCAGTGCAACACTGATATAATTCTCATTTACTTTTTAATATTGTAAACACACTCACATAAACAGAGCATTTTCTCAACCAAGTATATAAGTAAGCTGCGAATAAAAGTACATCTGTTTTTTCAATAAATTAGATGAAGGAACTCCTTTAGCAAAACAAACAACAACAACAAATCAACAGAAAAAGAGACCTTGCAGTCACTCTTAGATGTCAAATACCATTAAATACAACTTTGACTGTTGCTAGAGAAGATAAAAAATGTATTTAAAAGCCTTGCCAAAAATGTCCTTTTCAGTACTAATTAGCATCAATGGTCAAAGCCGCTAGAGCAAAATAAGAACAGAGAGAGGGAAGACAAGAGAAATAAGTACCATCACTGACACTAACAGGATTTTTTTAAGCTTTGTCTCATGGTACATTAAAGGATATTTTTCTTTTAATATAATGTCCTAAGCTTAGAAGTGCTATGAGCAGATGCCCCACTCAATCTGCTCTAAAATCAAGCCCAATAGCACATTAAAAAAAGCCACAGCAGAAACTGCTTCTTCCTAGAGTTCCCCTGGACAAGAAATTAGCAGTTCTATAGCATAAAATGAAGCAGAAACCTCCTTGTCATGTTTGAGAGCACTTTCGGTTCGTACTTCAAGACTGTTCAGCCCACACCGTAGGTCACAGGGAAAAGGTTAAAGTTCTTAAAGAACCCTGCAAAGAGAATGAGTCCACACAACTGTGTGGCTTTTGTATTCATGCTTTTTACAGTCACGTGAGCTTTACAGATCCTCAAAATGGGGAATCTGACACTTGCAGCAATCACATTCATTGGAAATTACAATAGATGTATTTTTGTTTGCTTGCTTTTTCCAGCTTTGACTGTGCAAAACAGACACTTGTTAACAAGTGAAAGCATTAGAGGTCAAGAGATGCAGGTGTTTCTCATGTCTCAGAGTGGAAGGCAGGTTATCAGATCTATTCTACCACGTAGCCAAAACCAACTTGATCTTGTCTTTTGGAAATTCTGACAGCCAGCCTAGGCACTTGTCTTCCTTTTTCCTGCTACCTCCAAAGCACCTGGCACAGCTTAAAAAGAACCCAAACACCAAAGCCCCAAACCAGAAAAACACCAAACCATTTCACTTGCACCATCATCCACTTTCCATTTTCATTCTTTTCTATGGTTTATTTTCTTCCAAAAATACAGTGCCTGATAATTTCTCATTCACACAGAGTTAAGTCTGGAGCAATTGTGGAAGCACTGCAGTTATATGGGTATAAGAAGACATGATAATTCCTATATTTCATAATTACTGCTAACTCGAAATATGGGTCAGAGCCTAAAAACTGATTAGACCCTTGAGCTTTTCATGTCTCTTCTTGTCATGAGTGGCATGACAGGGGAAGAAGAATAAACAAGCCTTCCCCCTCACACTTGGCATACATGCAGCCTGGGGCACTGAAACCCTCCATGCATAGGCTAGAAACAGCATTGGCATGATAGCTACACCAGCTTTTCAAATCTAACTTGTCATTATGTTTCAGTCCTTTCAGACAGACTTAATGCCCCAAATTCTCTGAATTAGTGCTAAATGCTTAAATCAAACTTCCCAAAGATGAAAGCTTAGTTTGTTCTCAGCATTCTGCCAGCATTTGGATTTATCACTGGAACAATCATCAAGAGTATAAGCCGTGTAGCAGATCTGAGATATAGGCATCCTGTCATTATGGACAGGATCTCTGTGTCATCATTTCAGCATGCGCACCTTGTACCAAACAGATGGAAATGGTTTTACTCCCTATTGGTCTTGTATGAGAATAAATTAGTTAACAATGAATGTCCAGACACCATTGTTCAACTACTGAATCCCACTGTGTTTGGTATTTCAATTATATGGATGTCCACGCAGATAAAATAAGTGTTTTCCGTTGTATTCAAGGTGTTCCAAAGGTCCAAGGGACTGCTTTCAGGAAATTACTTTCAGCAAATGCAGTGCAATAAAGTCAGTCTCTTTCCACCTAAAAAAAACTAGGCACAGCATGTGAACAAGCACAGGTTTAATAAGATGCTTCCAAAATAATTTGGTGTCTAGATTGAGTCATCTAGCAAGCCACCATTTGGACATCTCAGGTTTATATTTAAATATGCACAATAGGTGACAGATACAGTACACGTTACAATAATGGCAACAACGCTTAGTAAATAATTCCATGGCTTCACAGGCTAATTTCTAGAATAACCACCAGGATAGCTTTTGTGAATAGAAGACTTAAGAGAGGCTTGCATTTTACCACATCTGTACATTCAAAGAAAACCAGAATAACCTGAAAGCGAAAACACCCCTACGTTATTTTTCAGTTTTGAACTACAGGCAGAACACTTATGTTGGATATTGAAATGTTACATTAAAATATGTTTCTGAAAATTTTGATGTGTGCTTACATGCACATACTAAACATACTTATTAAATCTTCCACTCAACACCAGATTTGAAAATCAAAATGCTAAGAAAGAAAATTAGGGTTGTTTTGTTATGACAGAAAAAGGGATTTTTTTCATCAAACTCAAAAATTTCCACTTAAACAAAAGTTTATTTTAAGTAATTAAGCTCTGCAACATGTATGACAGGAAATTATATTATTGCTTGATGTTCATTTTTTCTTAATTATTGATACCATTCCATTGGGCACCCCCTCCTTGCCCCAGAAGCCACAGCTACAAGGAATTCAATCTGCTGTTAAGCAAAGCAAATGCCCCATCCAGATCTCTATGGAAATCAAGGTGACTTATATTTTTCTGTGGGAGCTAGAGCCTCAAATTGCTGAAGATTAGTCTGTATAAGAAAGTCCAACCCACATGAGATGAGGAAGAGATGAAGGTCAGCAAAGAATATCCAGTGCTGTCTCTGTAAATGCATTTTGCTTCACATCTGAAGTTGTGACTAAGAAGCGCTTGATGTAACACAAGAGGAAGAAACAGGAAGGCAACACGAGATTTTTCTTTCCAGCATGTTTCATGCAGTCTCAGAAATGCTTTTTGACAGCACCTCATGTGTTGAAGAGGAATTCTTCAATGTGCAATCAGCAAGGGGGTCTCTGTAGATGTAGGTTGGCATATGGTATCTCAAATTTCTCAGTGACAAGTGGCATGTTAGCAGAGCAACAGAGTAGCAGGGAAAAAACGTTTTGCTAATCACTCCCTGTTGCCCACACCCTTAGGCAGAATCATATTGCTTTATGCAGATGAGCTCATAACAGTTTCTTCAATTTAGCTTTTATATAAAAAAGTGCCAGCTCCTAACGCTAAGTCAACAGGCACCCGAGGGCCTTCCACTTTACATTGCAAGTGTATTACTATTTAAAGATGAGCTTTTAGCTTAACATCATTGCTTGCCTTCAGAGTTTAATTACCGCCCTCCCCATGAGGCCCAATGAGCCATCCACTCCTCCCACGGGAGTTCTGCCTGGCAATGATCTTTAACTAAATAAGTAAATGCCAAATAAGCAGTTCTTAAAGATGCAGTGTCTTGTTTTCTGCCCAGCTTTGAAGCCTGCAGAAGCCAGGCTATGATTTGCATCTCACTGACAGCAAGCCATGTTGAATTTAGAGATCTCAGTTATAAATCTCATCTCTGATATAAACTAGAAAAGGGATTTAAAGAGCGGAAATTTTTTTTCCTTTGCTGTTTCTTTTGCTCAATTATCCTACATCATTACCTATAGGCAGACATAGATCAGTGAAACAAGAGCCTCTTGTACCCACTTACACCACCTATATCTTAACACAGCTACAGCATACTAGACAGCCTGCATTAGCTACAATACTCCTCTAAATTATCTTCTCATATTTCTTTCTACTACCTCTGTTTGTAATAAAATAGTAGCATTACAAAACAATTCATTCCCTTGAAATAAATATTAAAGGCTTAAAATAGGTTAACATAGATGCACTTAATTCTGTAACAAGTCAAGATACTGAGCAAGACACAGAGGCTAACAAACCCAACAGTGTCCACAGAAACGGGAATTTAAACAGGCTTTTCTTCTGAAGAAGAAAGTAACAAATATTGACATAAGCAGATATTATTTCTGAGACACGACAGTATTACAAAGCAGCTACAGAGACAAAAATATGATCCTAGTACTTGGAATCCTATACCTAAATACACAGTGGCACCCAGTGCACAAAAAAAACCCAGAGAGATGAATAAACACTAATCTAGGACCCAACAGATATATTTGCACGAGCCAGTTACTTAGCAAACCAAGAAACAGGGCAGACATACGGCACTGCAAAGCAGCAAATGCTGTCGCAAACGCTGTGAAGGAGACATGAGGTACACCCTCCCTGCATCATCTGCACTTCAAAGCAGCACACACAGCTGTGACTGAGCTGGAAAGGAACAGACCAGGTGAGCTGCTTCACCTTACTTCTCTGCTAACAGCAAAATAACTCACTTTTGGCATGTCCTACCAGAGCAGTAATCATGACACTTCATTATTTCAATAGGCCTAGACATTGGCTGTGATTTCTACAGTACTATTCAGCACACATTGCAAATGATATTGTGAATGTCTCTCTGGGATTTGTGCCTGGCTTCAGAAACAAAATTCAGGCTTTACCATCAGAGTGGCTTTATAGAGTGGCTCTGAACTTTAAGTGAAACTTTTCACCAAATAATTATATAAACATGAGGTTTTTTCTAACAATTGCAAGAAAGAACTTTCTTCCACTGTGTGACAGAATATAAAATTTTTAATCACAGTGTTCTGAACTAAACAAAAGCACTTCCATTTAACACAGAGAGGGGAAGATAGTGTTTTGTTTGTGCATCAGGTTGGAAAAACATGCAAGCTTCCAAGAAAGTGGAGTTCACAACAGATTCACCACCTTCAGAAGAAAACAGAAAGCTTCATTTACTTACAGGTTTCTGATGAATTATGGATATGTGGTTATTATGGTAGCAAGGCTCTGGCAACATTTTGCTATAAAGTTAATTTTCCTCTTTTAGATTTTCTGATATTTGCATTTATAAAGAGAGTAATCAAGCATCAAAAACCAGGATTGTCCTTAAAATAGTTGCTGACTCTCTAAAGATGTGAACTGTAGTTGAATGAAACTGGGTTTTCCTCATCTTTAAGCTTGTATTTTTACATTGCGTGCCTCACCAGACCACCTGGGAGTTTTACAAACATGATCAGTCCTTCCTTTTAAAACACTAACAAAAAAAACTGAGCACACATTTCTTCACCGGTCAACTCCCATACATATATCAGGGTTTGTTTAGTTGCTGTGGCAAAGCAAATCAAGGCAAGTGATTTGCTTTTTCTCTTTTTCCTTAGACAAAATAATTCATTATAATTTCAGTGGAAGGACGTGGCTACTTCTTTCTGTATGCAGTTTTAACTCTGAACCACTATTTAGAAGCAACATACGTGTACAGGAATTATGTGTAAACACAGACTGCCCATTCCTTTGAGAAGATTCTTCACTGGCTCCACCAGATTGGGAGAATGTCATCATAACAGGCTCTCTGCTAACAGTACACTTCTTTGAACAACACATCTAATGTTGACAAAGATGTCCAGGTAAATGGATGCTGGACACAGATGAGCCATTGCTTCCATCCTCCACGGCATCCAGCTCTTAAATACTGAATAAATAGAATAATGAAAAAATGCTCTTCCTCAGCTGGGTGTCATTTAGGGCTTCTATTTGATTTTATCACCAAAGCAACTAATTTGCCCAGGTGTTATCTCTGTTGGCTTGCCCATGGCTAAACAGCGTGGCACCTCCTCTTTAAGCCTGCACTCTCACTGCTGCAAGGGAGCAGGGTGCGAGTGAGAGGCTGGAAAAAATGCTGGAAGTGAGGTGTAAATAAATGCCTGTGGGGACAGAAGTGAGACAGATGACTGCTGCAGTGATTATGAAGGGAAAGGTGACTTTCCTCACTTTGCGTGTGTTCATCCCTGGCTGTAAGGGCAGGAACACTGCAGCTAGCAGGAACGCCCGAAACAGCATGGAAGACAGCAAGAGACCTTGAGCCAGCCAACCTAGAAGGACAATAAAGCAGAGAAAGACTACCACAACAGATGACTGCCGCTGCAGAGTAGCAGTGAAAGCTTCCATATTTTCTGAACTTTAAGCACCCGTCAGTGTGGAGACCTGCCAGGAGAGGGCAGGGAGCAGGGATCCTCCATCACAGCTTGTTCAAAATGGTCTTGGCTGGGTTGCTGTTTATCTGCAAACTCCTCTCTGCTTACCCCTTCCCTAAGCAACTTCCTGCTCCTCTTATCCAGAAACAGTCAAAGACCTAATTGGATGTCACATGTTATTAAATCACTGATTTTAAAGGATTTTAAAGAGCAATAACAAAATTCCTCATATTTCAATGCTGCAAGTTAATAAAAACAAGTAAGTTGACATCAAATAGTCCTTTAAGTTTCAATATCCAAGCATTAAAGAATCAGGTCTTCAATTAAAGTGAAATAACATTGCTGTCTTTAGGTAAAAAAAGCCCCACAATTTTGTTTCATAAGAAAAAATGGCCTTTAACACCTCTACCAAAGGGCAAAGCATACGTTTCACCAAAAGAATGTTTTGAACATGAGAACTAATTCAGCGTCAGCCTCTATCATCCTAGGTATTTTATACCTCCTCACATTGTACTCATCAGTCCCAAGCAAAATACAATCTCAAGCAAGTTGCACTGAACACATACGCTATGTATACCCCATGGTTTACTAAAACATCAGCAGTGGTGTGGTTCCTGCTACTCTCCTCTTGCCAAGAGGTACAGAAGTCTTAGAGGTCAGCACAGAAGCTGAGACTGACAGTGTACGGCTGCTGTAAAATATAGCCCCGTCAGTCAGATACATACATGTATCTTTTAAAATTATCTAGCATGGTATTCTTCCTGTGTTTACACAGTTATTTCATCAGGGACAGAAGCTACTTATAGTAAATATTCAACTCTGGAATAATTTTCTGTTAGGAAAATTTGCCATATTCCACTACTTTAAAGTTTGCTAGATGCTATTCTAGTAAGAGTTCAATAAGCAAGTGAAAATTTAAATATTCACAGAGCATGGTAAGGCCCAACATGAATAAAAATATAGGAAGGTATTTGCTTGAACCCTCATTTATTCCATTCCTACTCCCTGCTAACTTCAGACACCTAACATTGGAAATCACTGCCTTCAAACACCATCAAAAAGCCAAAGCTACAGCCAAAATTCGGGGTGTCTTAGGTGAGGTAATTTCCTTGCTGAAAATGCCGTTTTCCTTTTACCAGCTCAGCTCCCAGTAAAGACCAAAGCAGGAGTATTTAGTGAAAGAGGGTGCAGGGGGACAAGACTGTCTACAGTTAGAGGAGCAAATAGGTAGGCATTTTCCTTAAAAATGCTTAAAATGTCTTACAGACTTATGCCAAAGGTGACATATGAAACCTACTGGGAATTTCCATCCTGCTTTGAAACTGTTAAAAGTATTACACAGCCTTAAGACTTACACATTTGCTCATGTCTGTGTTTTAAGAAAAGAAAGACAGAATTTCCTAAAAAGATGTTGGCAAGTGAATCATTCTGGGAGTCTTCAGCTATTTTCTCCACATTAAGTAATTATACTGAAAAGTTTCCCACATGTTACTCAATTTCTTGATAGTGGTATTCCAATTGCAAAATCAAACCTCCTCTGTGTCAGAAGACCCTTCTTGCATGGTTAAATGAAAGCACCAAGTTATGCCACAAGCAGCACAAACTAAAGAGCTGGATGATATTATATAGTCTTCTTACAGCTTTACTCCTTCACTAAATACTATAATAGTATTATTTTATATATGTACTGTAATCACTGAAATATGTCAGCTATCTGTAAATGAGCACTAAAGATCAGATAAAAACAGATTTCTTATGTTTCAGACATGGATTACTGTTAAAATCCAACCTGGAAATTGAAGCAATCCTAAGCATCTTTTTTTTATCAGCATTACAGCTCCAAACCATCTGTACTTAATTGTAAGACAACAAATTGTCTAAAAACCATTGAGGATTAAGAGGACAAAGCTTCTTATGGACAGTTTATATTAGAGAAATTTAAAGACTGCTAAGATCACAGCACTTCTTCTATACTTGTTTTGTTTCTGTCAAGTCCCTATGTTTATCTTCTTCTAAAATGGAAATACATACAGCATGTTGATCATTGCCAAAGCATTGGTAAGAGGTTTATCAGGGTCTTAAACTTTGATGAGAAATCCACTGCTAGCTTAAGAGCTTGCTGACATTTACTCCTAAAGTTCATGCCAGGCAAGAAGACTGACTGCTGACCTCCAGTGCTCCATTGACTCCCAGAACTGGAGAAACTAGGCCAGTAGAGTAGGATGGGAGGCATTTTGCGTACCATGCTTCATGTATAGCTAAGCAAATAATTTCACTTATGCTGAATGAAGAATACAAATTTGTTTACAGCTGGCTGGAAGGGGAGAAATGGAGATGTCAGTCACCAAATGGGTCACCCAAGCACAGATTCTTCAGTGTGAATGGCATTATGTCAGTCTCTTTCCAAAGAAAACCTGCAATATACTGAGAAGCTCCAAAAATTTTTCAGGTATCATGCCTATTCTTTTCAACTTATTCTATTTGCTAGCCATGATTTGTTTCAATCACTGGATAGAAAGTAATATTGGGCAATTAAATAAAAATTCATGAGATGAATAACTAACATCTACCAATCAAAGCCAGCAGTT
Source organism: Mesitornis unicolor (assembly GCF_000695765.1). Taxonomy (NCBI): domain Eukaryota; kingdom Metazoa; phylum Chordata; class Aves; order Mesitornithiformes; family Mesitornithidae; genus Mesitornis; species Mesitornis unicolor. The sequence continues at coordinate 88,633 of NW_010179295.1, forward strand.
TGCTGAAGTGCCAGCTACAGTACTCTTCATTAAAACATCACTTGATATATATTCCAAAGAAATCTATATCAGTAGAAGAGAGAAACCAGCACATCTGCCAACAACAACTTCCTTTTAGGGCTCTTTCTTCATGTCTTTAAGCTCCTCTTTTAATTCTTTTATTCTCTTGACTATTCTTTACAAGCTCTGACCCTTCCTTTTTTCAGAGCTAGCTATCCCAGCTGGCCACAGTACTTATCACCCTAGCTGCTGCTAACCCTCTCGTCTTTCATTCTTCATTATTCTATATAATTGTTTTTCATAAAAAGGGAATACTGTGAAACTGAGAAAGAGAGCAGGAAATGAGCTGCAACAATCAGGACCTTTACAGAATCTTCCAAAGTTGTTTCAAAGAAAATATTATTTTGGAGAGAAAAAAAAATCCTTATTTAAAAAAGAAAAGAAAAGAAAAGAAAAGAAAAGAAAAGAAAAGAAAAGAAAAGAAAAGAAAAGAAAAAAGGAAATCCAAGCATTCTATAAAATACAACAAATACTCTGAAAAACTGAAAAAGCTTTAAGTGCCATGCCTCCTGGGATCTCTTATGCAGTAAATGAAATTAATTTGCTTTAAAAATAACTGGTAAAATATTTAAAGATTAGTAAGATGTTACAACTAAATAAGCTACTACTTACACATTTTTTTAATATAGTAAATAAATATATGCCTAGCATACAGACTACTCTAAATGGTTTTCTGGTCTTACAAAAGCTGTATACTATTGGCTGAGTCCAGATTACAAGTTTGTCTTCAATATATGTTCTTTTACATTCTTTTACATTCTTCTTACATTCTTTTACATTTTAATTTGTTTCTTTCAACACAAAGTATCATCTAGGATATTTATCATCTAGGACAGACAATAAGCAACACCATCCCTACATTTTCTGTTAAGAGTTACATTTAAGATGGCTTTATTTGAGATTCTCACAAATGGTAGACTAGATCTTTTTTTTTAAACAGGCCTTTAAGCAAAACAATCTTTCCCCTTCCTCAAAGACTTGCATTAGCAGCTGGTGCCAACATCTCTGTTTTCATTTCAGTTACATACCTTTCAATAAATTAGCAATAATTTCAAAAATAGAAAAAAAAATTTATATTATTTTTTTAAGCAAAGGTTGCTCTACAAGCTTATATTTATATCAGATTTTATTTTACTTCTGATTTGAAAAGGTGACAAAAGGAAGAGTTAGAGTGATCCAGTTTCAGGTATAGTAGCAAAACTTCCCTGTGCACTGAGATGAAGATTATTTCAGAATTAATGCTGAGATACAGCAGTCTACTTAAGCACACTGCCTAACTGCCTTTCCCAAATCATAGGTCCAATTAAGATTTCAGACTGCATTTTAAAAGCTAAAGACTCAATGTGTAAACCTACAAAGCAGCACATCCTCCAGGGCAAATGTTTGTGTCCTCATAACCCCTTTGTCTCAAACAAAGCTGTTTAATATGATTTTTTAATGCTCTTTTCTATCTACACACAAGCCAAACCTTTCTGACAAGCAATCTTTTTAAGGCAAATTTGTATAGTTATGCTAAAGAAGTATGTTATGTCTGTACCTCCTGGGCAAGACAGAGCTTCCTGAATGGGACGGATGAGTAGAATCATGCTAATTTTTAAAATCAGCCACAGTCTTCAATTTATACTTCCATACTTTTAAACCATATCCTATTCCACAATTAGAAGATGAAGTTTATACACCTAGCAGTATTGTCAAAAAATACATTTTAAATATTGATTTTCTTCAAGAAACAAAACCAAGAAAAAGAGAACTTCTAATGCTCTGTGGGAAATTTCTTCTAATAATTAATTTCATATTCATGCCTGTTACATATTATTACAAAATGAAACAGTAAATAATATGAAGCAATTTTTATTCAGGTATTTTTTCAGTGTTTATTTTTAATTCTGCAGTATAACTCTAACTGAACTTCACTGACTTCTTTTAGTTAGACAAGTAAGATCTTGTGAAAATGAAGGACTGTTTCATCTGTTAAAATATTTTTTCATCATTTTCTGACATTCTTTAGCATTTGAAATTATGAGAAAGACTGTTTGTATGATTTAGGATTAAAAAAAAGTTAGATATCTTTTCAATAAAACACAACTCACAAATATACACAGCTGATATAAACCCAAACAGCAACTTCACTCTTGTCCATATGCTAAGGCATGTTCTACAGAGATCATATCAACTAATGTTATAGTTCCCATATGTGTACATCACACTTCTGTCAGTGAAACTGTTACAACCCACAGTGGGGAAAGAAAAACGAGAAAAAAGGGAAAAGGAAAAAAAAGTGAGAGCCAGAACACCAAAATGCGTTTGACTACCAAGTCCTAACTGTTGAGATTCCTTCCAGCCCCTGAGTAAATACAATTAAAAATACTAGTAAATGTGTATCCTGCTCATATTCACCTGCTCATTTCACACAAAATCACAGAATCACAGAATCACAGA
>NW_010179296.1:0-3311 GCF_000695765.1 Mesitornis unicolor
AGGACTAGACTGGATTCAGAGGAGAGGTAGTTCCCACAATCCAAAGACAGAAGCCTAGTCAGGATAGGGTGAATTGCCTTTTAGGGTACTCGTATTTGTCCAGTAATTCTCCAGAAAGGACATCTAGTATCAAGAGAGCTTAAAGGTAATTTAAGTCTTCAATCCCATCCTCAGTCCTAGGGTAAGTTACAAGTTGGAATGTTGTTACTCAACCTTGCCAATAAGACCATGCTCCTTTTCTGTTAATTGCAGGGAAACTAGGTAGGTAAGACTGGCATAGACTTGCCTATCAGATATTTGACCTGCAGTTATTTCCAGCATAATTTTGGTCAGAGAAGAATCAGTCATCAGTGTAGTACCTTGTCTCTTTCTCTTAGGTACCTGTGTCTGTAATCCAGCTTGCTGTGGTTGTGGCCATAGTGTAGTTCCAATGGCACAAGCCTTAGCCTGAGAATACATAGGTGAATGCTGTGCTTGAGCTCAGGCTGTTTCAGCTCTATGTCAGCTCTTTGTCTATGGCCCAAAGTCCCATCCCTGAATGCAGTGAAAATTTAGTTGGCAGCTCTACCAATCTCTCACACTCAACGTATAAGCAGAAAGGATGACATTGCTAAGGTAATTAATACCATGTAACTCCAGATTAACCCACATTTTGGTTTTTTTCTTTGGCATTTGTCAAGGTTTAGGGTTGGGCTGGCAACTAAATGACTGACAGGTGCACTCTATTAACCCCTCTGCTCTTTAGAAGAGGAAGAGGAAGAGAATAAGGGAGAGAAACTTATGAATTGGAAAACTAAAGTTTAATGAAAAAATAACAATAAAATGAAAATATCGTAAATAGGAAAATAATGAAATATATACAGATATACACAACACCAATATCAAATCCCAGCCCCCACCCCAAATGACCATTACATCACCAGAGGCTCTGCCAAGTAGGACACTAGAAAAGTCCCAGACTGGACTCAGCAATAGGCAGGAACTAGATTCAGAAATGCACAGATTGAGATCAAGTGCAGATGAGAAGGCAGAGTCCTACTCAGACATCAGCCATGGCACCAGAAGGAAAAAGTTGACCCTTGTGATTCCTCAGCTTTATACTGAGTATAACATAAATGGGATGGAATACCTTGTTGGTCAGTTTTGGGTCAGTCCTCCACACAGGTGCAACACCTCACTTTTGACAACATAGTATGGCATGCATGATGTGGCAGTGGCCCTGGTCTTGGTTTCCAAATGGCCTTGGTCTCCATGCAAACAAGTATAAGCAAGGGCTATATTTGCATTCCATTCTAGCAGTAACTATAAACATCAAGCCTGTCAGTCCTTGAAGCAGATACTGTCTGGAAAAACATGCCATTAGTTTCAGAAAGTACAGTCACTTAGAAGAGACTTAACTGAAAAGTAAAAATCACTGAATAGATAATTAGTTGTATTTAGCTTAAACCAGGACAGCATGGTATGCCACTAGCAGCAGCAAGAGAGAGCCTGGGATCAGAATTCAATTCTTATTCCCCCTAATGTAAGATTAGGCAGAACAGCATGCATCTTACTATCTCATGTGTCATGTATTGGCTGCAGCTTATTAATTCAAATACCTGACTCCTCATAGGCCCAAATGCAGTAGAGTCTTGGGGTTTGTTTTCCAATATAGGAAACAGATAGGCTTAGGGAAAAAGGTAAGCACAACAAGTTCACATAGCAGAGACAGAATATAAGACTGTTGTTAAAATATTACCGTGTTGGAAAAAACAGCTCCTGAGCATCTATTCAGCATTTATGGAGTTTGTGTGGCAGTTTGCATGGGAGTTTGCACAGCAGTTCATTTGGAAGAGTGCACAGGGAGGGCTTAGTCACTCTACTAGCTCAGGAGGTGAGTTCAGTTGGTGGTCATCACCCGCAGAGTTTTGGCTATCGTATCCACCTGACAGAAACTCTGTCCTCTGCACTTGCCAGAATGGAATGCAACCCAGAGCTCCCACAAAAAACATGCAGCTGTCCAGGTCTCAGGCTGCAGGGAGTGCCAGAGTCTTTATCTGGTAACAAAGAGCAGTAATGAGGAAAACTGTGTGTGGTGAGTCTAGGTGGATGATCTGTTCAGCCTGGTGGCAGAGCTACAAGAAGTAGAAAGGTTAAGGAGCATCAGGGAGGCTGAGAAAGAGAGAGACTGATGGAAGCATGCTCTGCCCTTCGTGAGACAGAAACAAGAACAACCACCAGGAAAAAAAAAATTTAAAAAATCCAAACAAACAAACAAAACAAAAAAAAAAATTAAAACCACAAAAAAACCCCTAACCAAACATAAAAAATGCAAACAACAACAGCAACCAAAAACCCAACCTTAAGGGGATGCTGTATCCTCCCCTTGCCAGGCTGAAGGCAGTAATTTTAAAAGGAAATTATTGAATGGAGGCAAGTTTGTGCTCAGGAGGGCAGGTGAACCCCCTCCTTGTTCTCCCAGGTGCCTCTGTACAACAGGTATGAGGCTCTGAATGACAATGGAGTCAATGTATGATGTGGATAACAGGCTATGTACACCAGAGGTCAGGGTCAGAAAGGACTACTCCTTTTATCATTTTTACCTCCACAAGGAAGAAAAGACAGGTTATAGTTGTAGGAGACTCCCTTCTGAGGGGATAAAAGAGTCCAATATGCTGGACAGACCTTCCTTTTAGGGAAGTCTGCTGTCTCCCTGGGCCCCAGGTTAAGGACATCACTAGAAAACTTCCTAGCCTGGTATTGGCCTTGGACTATTGCCCATTCATGCTCTTCCATGTCAGTGGAAGGGCAATCAAAAGAGACTGGAGGGCCTTGGGATTATTGGTGAGGGAATTTGGAGCACAGGTTATTTTTCCTCTCTTGTTTCAGTTACGAGTAGTGATACTGGAACAAACAGACAGACCCAGTCTATTAATACATGGCTCTGTGGCTGGTGTCACCACCACAATTTTGAGTTTTTCCATAATGGGATGGCCTACATGGCACCTGGCCTGCTGGCATCAGGTGGAATTCATCTTTCTCAAAGGGGAAGAGGATCTTTGCTCAGGACCATGTGGGGCTCATTGACAGAGCTTTAACTAGACTTGAATGGGTAGGGGGCAATATCAGGCTTGCCCATGACAAGCTGTGAGATTACTTGCCATGGTTAGAAGGACAGGGTGCTAGCAAGGGCCCTCAGCGTGTTGCTCTGAGGTGTGCTGGGTATACTGGAGTCACACTTGAAATCTTAAAGAGATGAACCAGGGGCTCCTGATGTAATACGAGCCAATGGGGAAACACCGTTGCATTACCCTATGCAGCACTACAGGCTT
>NW_010179297.1:0-4189 GCF_000695765.1 Mesitornis unicolor
CAGCGCCGCCGGCCAATGAGGAGCGGCCGCCACCGCCCCCGCCCCTTGTCAGGTGAGCGGCAACTGGGAGCCAATGGGGCGTTTACTGGGGCCTTACTGGGTCATACTGGGAGATACTGGACCCTTACTGGTTCATACTGGGCCCTTACTGGGCCTTACTGGGCCCTTACTGGTTTATACTGGTTCATACTGGGCTCTTACTGGTTCATACTGGGAGATATTGGACCCTTACTGGTTCATACTGGGCCCTTACTGGTTCATACTGGGATATACTGGGCCTGTACTGGTCCATACTGGGCCCTTATTGGGGCCTTACTGGTCTATACTGGGCCTTTACTGGTTCTTACTGGGCCATACTGGTTCATAGTGGGTCCTTATTGTTTTATACTGGGACAAACTGGGCCCTTACTGGTTCATACTGGTTCATACTGGGCCTTTACTGGTTTATACGGGGACCTTATTGGGCCTTACTGGGCCCTTACTGGTTTATACTGGTTCATACTGGACCTTTGCTGGTCCATACTGGGTCCTTACTGGGTCCTACTGGGTCATACTGGACTCTTACTGGTTTATACTGGGCCCTTACTGGTTTATACTGGTTTATACTGGGCCCTTACTTGTTCCTACTGGGCCCTTTACTGGTTTGTACTGGGCCCTTACTGGGCTTTTACTGGGTCTTACTGGTTCATATTGGGCCCTTACTGGTTCCTACTGGGCCATTACTGGTTTATACTGGGCCCTTACTGGGCTTTTACTGGGTCTTACTGGTTCATACTGGGCCTGTACTGGTTCATACTGGGCCCTTACTGGTTCCTACTGAGCCCTTACTGGGTCATACTGGGCTTTTACTGGTTTATACTGGTTGATACAGGGTCCTTACTGGTTGATACTGGGTCCTTACTGGGCCATACTGGTTCATACTGGGCTCTTACTGGGGTCTTATTGGTTCTTACTGGGTCACACTGGGCCCTTACTGGTTCATACTGGGAGATATTGGACCTTTACTGGGTCCTTACTGGTTCTTACTGGGCCTTTACTGGTTCATACTGGGATATACTGGGCCTGTACTGGTCCATACTGGGCCCTTACTGGTTCATACTGGGACATATTGGAGCCTTACTGGTTCATACTGGGCCCTTTACTGGTTCATACTGGGCCATACTGGTTCATACTGGGTCCTTACTGGTTTATACTGGTTGATACTGGGTCCTTACTGGGCCATACTGGTTCATACTGGGTCCTTACTGGTTCATACTGGGCCCTTACTGGTTTATACTGGTTGATACTGGGGCCTTGCTGGTTCTTACTGGGCCCTTACTGGGCTTTTACTGGGTCTTACTGGTTCATACTGGGCCCTTTACTGGTTCATACTGGGCCATACTGGTTCCTACTGGGTCCTTTACTGGTTCATATTGGGCCCTTTACTGGTTTATACTGGTTCATACTGGGTCCTTACTGGTTCATACTGGGCCATTACTGGTTTATACTGGTTGATACTGGGCCCTTACTGGTTCATACTGGGCCCTTACTGAGCCATACTGGGTCTTACTGGTTCATACTGGGCCCTTTACTGGTTCATACTGGGTCCTTACTGGTTCATACTGGGCCATTACTGGTTTATACTGGTTGATACTGGGCCCTTACTGGTTCATACTGGGCCCTTACTGAGCCATACTGGGTCTTACTGGTTCATACTGGGTCTTACTGGTTTATACTGGGCCCTTTACTGGTTCATACTGGGTCCTTACTGGGTCTTACTGGACCCTTACTGGTTCATACTGGGCCCTTTACTGGTTTATACTGGGCCCTTACTGGGCCTTTACTGGTTGATACTGGGCCATACTGGGCCATACTGGGCCATACTGGTTCTTACTGGTTCTTACTGGGTCTTACTGGGTGGGGTGGGGTCCCCTGGGGTTTGCTGGGAGCGTGGGGGAAATTGGGGAAATTTGGGGAAATTGGAGGAAATTTTGGGGAATTTGATGGGAAATTTCACGAAATTTTTGGAAATTGGATGAAATTTGAGGGAATTTGGGGAATTTGGGGGAATTTCCAGAAGTTTTGAGGGAATTTGCTGAAATTTGAGGGAATTCGATGGGAAATTTGGTGGAATTTGGGGAAATTTGGTGAAATTTCATAAAATTTTGATGGATTTTGATGGAATTTGAGGGAATTTGATGAAATTTTGTGGAATTTGATGGGAAATTTCATGAAATTTTTGGAAATTGGATGAAATTTGAGGGAATTTGGGGGAATTTCCAGAAGTTTTGAGGGAATTTGCTGAAATTTGAGGGAATTCGATGGGAAATTTGGTGGAATTTGTGGAATTTAATTTCATAAAATTTTGATGGATTTTGATGGAATTTGAGGGAATTTGATGAAATTTTGTGGAATTTGATGGGAAATTTCATGAAATTTTTGGAAATTGGATGAAATTTGAGGGAATTTGGGGGAATTTCCAGAAGTTTTGAGGGAATTTGCTGAAATTTGAGGGAATTCGATGGGAAATTTGGTGGAATTTGTGGAATTTGGTGGAATTTGAGGGGAAATTTGATGGATTTTGATGGAATTTGATGAATTTTGATGGGATTTGATGAAATTCTGAGGAATTTGCTGCAATTTAGATGGAATTTGAGGAATTTTCAATCGATTTTACCAGGTTTTCATTCAATTTGGTGGAAAACTTGGTGAATTTTGAGGAATTTTACTGAAATTTTGGGGAAGTTGCTGAAATTTTGACAGAATTTGATGGAATTTGATGAATTTTGATGGAAATTTCTGATTTTTTCCTTAAACTTGGTTGGAAACCTGGTGAAATTTGATGAATTTTGATGAAATTTCCTGAAATTTCTGGGAATTTGATAAAATTTTGAGGGGAATTTGATGGATTTCAGGGAATTTGATGGAATTTTGATGAAATTTTGGGGAATTTGATGGGGAATTTCACGAAATTTTTGGAAATTGGATGAATTCTGAGGAATTTGAGGGAATTCGAGGGAATTTGGGGGAATTTTGTGAAGTTTTGAGGGAATTTGCTGAAATTTGAGGGAATTCGATGGGAAATTTGGTGGAATTTGGGGAAATTTGGTGAAATTTCCTGAAATTTTGATGCAATTTGATGAATTTTGTTGGAATTTGGTGAATTTTGATGGAAATTTCTGATTTTTTCCTTACGTTTGGTGAGAGCATTTGATGAATTTTGGTGGAATTTGAGGGGAAATTTGATGGATTTGGATGGGATTTGATGAAATTTCCAGGAATTTGCTGGAATTTAGGTGGAATTTGAGGAATTTTAAGAGATTTTACCATTTTTTCATTCAATTTGGTGGAAAACTTGGTGAATTTTGAGGAATTTTACTGAAATTTTGGGGAAGTTGCTGAAATTTTGACAGAATTTGATGAATTTTGCGGAATTTGATGGGAAATTTCACGAAATTTTTGGAAATTGGATGAATTCTGAGGAATTTGAGGGAATTCGAGGGAATTTGGGGGAATTTTGTGAAGTTTTGAGGGAATTTGCTGAAATTTGAGGGAATTCGATGGGAAATTTGGTGGAATTTGGGGAAATTTGGGGAAATTTCCTGAAATTTTGATGCAATTTGATGAATTTTGTTGGAATTTGGTGAATTTTGATGGAAATTTCTGATTTTTTCCTTACGTTTGGTGAGAAACTTGGTGAAATTTGATGAATTTTGATGAAATCTCCTGAAATTTCTGGGAATTTGATGGAATTTTGATGACATTTTGAGGAAATTTTGTGGAATTTGATGGGAAATTCCCTGAAATTTTCAGAAATTGGATGAATTTTGAGGCAATGTGGGGGAATTTGAGGGAATTTCGGGGAATTTCGGGGAATTTGAGGGAATTTGAGGAATTTTGGGGAATTTGATGGGAAATTTGGTGAAATTTCACAAAATTTTGATAGATTTTGATGGAATTTGGTGAATTTTGATGGAAATTTATGAGTTTTTTCCTTAAATGTGGTGGGAAACCTGGTGAAATTTGATGAATTTTGATGAAATCTCCTGAAATTTCTGGGAATTGGCTGAAATTTGCTGAAATTTGGAGGGAATTTGACAAATTCCCCCGCAAATTTCCCAAATTTTGAGGCAATTTCCCCGGTTTTGATGAAATTTCTCCGTTTTCTTCCCCAATTTCCCCCTTTTTCCCCCCCCAATTTCCGGCCCCG
>NW_010179298.1:0-22240 GCF_000695765.1 Mesitornis unicolor
CTCATCCAAGTCATTGATGAATATATTGAAATTCAGCAGTATTGTGATACGCTGACTGTACAGCTGAAATAATAACAATATCAAACTCAATCAGATATCATGGATTCCAACCTCTCCAAAGGCAGCTTGCAACTGTGAGATGATCTAGTTATCCACAAAACTGCAAAGCACCCTGGATGTATGCAAAGGCTGCATAAATGTCACCAAACACCTGTGATGATTGCCTCTGAGATGGAATTACAGGCCGGGTGGGATGCTACCATCATGCAGAAGATCCATATACAGGAAAATGAAAAAATTAGGTAACTAAATCTAAATAACTTGTTTTTGTGTGTGAGTTTATGTACACATGCACATGTGCCTCAACAGTGTGTTTGTCTGAAGTAAGAGGAAGGAACCGATGACAATCTGATTTTGGTATTGTGTTCAGGTACCAGGTAACTATTAGCTCACATTTAGCTAAGCTCAGAAACCTGCTCAGTTGTAGCCACAGTTCAGTATCCTGACAGGTTTAGTGTTAATCACCCTCTTGTGTATGGCTTGCCATCTATTCTCACTGCTGTTTTCACGTTTATATCCATCCTTTATTATTCCACATTGCATTATTCTCATTTAATAGCAATTTCAAGATTAGTGTCTTTACAAGACACTTCCATTACCACTTTCTGGCAGTGCTGTTACTCTGGTTCTACCCCATTGCCATGCACATGTGTGCTGGAGTATAATCTTATTCATTCTTCAACATAGTAACATTGTCCCTGCTTACTGCAGGGGATTTGGACTAGATGATCTTTAAAGGTCCCTTCCAACCCAATACATTCTATGATTCTACGATTCTATGATTCTACAATTCTATGATTCTACTTTTGTTCTCAGAACGAGGCATCCAGTGGACTCTCTGGTTTATTTGGTGTATTATATTCCATATATTGTCCTATATTGTATTATACCTTAAGATGGGGTGACTTGGAACAAAAGGGGACTCATCTTGGTTACCTTGCTGATATTGAGTTTCTGTGTTGGTTTAACTTCCTAGATCAACTGAAATGTGGCAAATGGGTGATGGGCTTTACTTGTGTGGTCACCATTTATGCTGTAGGTACTATATATATAGATTTTGCTAGGAGGTGAGTCTGAACTGCTGCATGTGAGGCAGGCAGAGCTCTGGCAAGAAGGGATACAAGGCAGAAGGGGTAGGTGAACAAGACTGGCAAACTGGTAACAACAGATGAGAAGGCTGAAGTGTTCAACAACTTTTTTTGTATCATCCTTCACTGACAAACTCTCTTCACACACCTGTTGAGTGGATGGACTGCAAGATGGGGACTGTGGGAGCAAAGTCCCTCCCACTGTAAGAGAAGATCAGGTCTGTGATCACCTGAGGAACCTGAACATACATAAGTCCATGAGACCTGACGAGATGCATCCCAGAGTCCTGAAGAAATTGGCTGATGTAGTTGCCAAGCCACTCTCCACAATATTTGAAAAGTCATGGCAGTCAGATGAAGTTCCTGGTGACAGAAAAAAAGGGAAACATCACACTCATTTTTATAAAGGGTAGAAAGGAGGACCTTGGGAGCTACCAACCTGTCAGGCTCACCTCTGTGCCTGGGAAAGTCATGGAACAGATGTTCCTAGACTCCTACACTAAGGCACAAGGCAGACAGGGAAGCGATTTGAGATATCCAGCATGGCTTCACCAGGTCCGGCTTGACCACCCTAGTGGCCTTCTATGATGGAGTGACTACATCAGTGGACAAGGGAAGAGCCATGGATGTCATCTATCTGGAGTTCTACAAGGCCTTTGACACGGTCCCCCACAACATCCTTCTCTCTAAATTGGAAAGATATGGATTTCATGTGTGGACTCTTCAGTGGATGTGGAATTGGTTGGATGGTCACATCCAGAGAGTAGTGGTCAACGGCTTGATGTCCAGATGGAGATCGGTGGCAACAGGTGTCCCTCAGGGGTCCGTAGTGGGACCAGTACTCTTTAATATCTTCATCAATGACACAAACAGTGGGATTGAGTCCAACCTCAGCAAGTTTGTCGGTGACACCAAGCTGAGTGGTACAGTTAACACACCTGAGGGATGGGATGTCATCCTGAGGGACCTGAACAAGCTTGAGAAGTGGGCCCATGTGAACCTCATGAGGTTCAACAAAGACAAGTGCAATGTTCTGCACCTGGGTAGGTGCAACCCCTGGTATCAGTACAGATTAAGAAATTGAGAGTAGCCCTCCGGAGAAGAACTTGAGGGTACTGGCAGATGAGCAGCTGGACATGAGCCAGCAATGAGAGCACACAGCACAGAAAGCCAACGACATCCTGGGGTGCACCAAAAGAAGCATGGCCAGCAGATCAAGGGATATGGTTCTGTCCCTCTACTCTGCTCTGGTGAGACCTTAACTGGAGTATTGTATCCAGCTCTGGGACCCTCAGCAAAGGAAAGACAGGGGTCTTCTGTTGGAGGAGGTCCAGAGGAAGGCCACAGAAATGATCAGAGAACTGCAGCACTTCTCCTAAGAGGAAAGGCTGAGAGAGTTGGGGTTGTTCAGGCTGGAGAAGAGAAAGCTCCAGGGAAACCTCATTGCAGCCTTTCAGTACTTAAAAAAGACTTATAAGAAAGATGGGGACAGACATTTTAGCAAAGCCTGTAGTGATAGGACAAGGAAGTGAGGCTGGAGAATCCTGAGTAGAGCAGAGAGGGCAGAGACACAGCAAGATCTCAAAGATCCATCAGTGGAGCTGCAGAGATTGAAACTGTTTTCACGTGCTCACCAGAAGGAAAAGGTGTAAGCAGATCTACCTTAGAGCTCTGTCTCACATTGGGTCATGTCACATGAGTTTGAGCAGAAGTCCCTTTTCCCCTCTTCTTATCTAATTCAAAGCCCCTCTAATATGCTCTGTTTTAACAAAGCTGATGAAATCCAGCCAGGCTTCCAGCACAAAAGCAGCCCGCTGGTCCAGAAACCAGCATCAGTCCTGACACTGTGTTTCTCCTTTCTTGGTGGCTTGTGCATGCATCTAAGTAATTAAATCACCCTCAGCTCCCTGCTGAGGATCCTCAAATAGAGAGAAAGTGACTGCCAAAATTCAGTCTCCCTTTGGTTACGTCATCTATTCTGATGTAGACGCAGACAAGGATTCTCTACATATCCAGACTTTCTAGTGTAATTAAGTGCTTTGTAGTGCTAGGAATGTCACCCATGCAATTAACTTTACTTCAGCCTTAGTCCAAGCTATTCACTGACTGGTAAGCTTCATTTTCCTCAGCCCAGAGGTAGCTGCCAGCTCATACACTACAGCTAACTGCTGATGTTACTTCTTTCGCTTCACATCAAAGCTCTGAAGTTGTTTCTTTTCTATGACTCATAGAGTTTAAATTTTTCTTTTCCTCTTCTTGCCCCTGCCTGAGATCAGCTTCAGTCTGGTTAGCAAAATATATACTTATCCTTCATAATTTTTGGTCACAACTGCTAGAACTATAAATGCAGTCTGTTTCTTTGAACGTTTTAATAATCATCATCTATGGTAGTAGTTGCACTTTTATAGTACCTCTCCCACCTTCTTGTCACATGTAAATGTCGGTGCTGCTTCAGGAATTTGGCTGTCTTCTTTTTCCTTGTTTTAATTTTTTGATCCATCTAAACCTAGTCTGTTTGCATTTACAGTCTTTAGTCAGCTGTGGGCTGGTCCTCAGAGCTCTGCTGAAAGCTACATTTTAGGTCATGATTGTTCTTTGTACGCCTTCAAATGTGAGGTTATTAGAGCCATCAATCAAAATACAAGGTAAATAAAAAGTATGACTCTCCCTAGTGCTAGGTGTAGTATTACTGTTTGCCACCGTCTACTTTGCCCTCAGCCAGTTCCACGTACCTTTTAATCTCTGTCTTCCAAGCTTCCTTCTGTTCAGGTGGCACATCACATCGATGTGCTAATGAGCCTGTGGCTCAAACAATGCCACATATGTCACTAACATAAATGCTAAGCACATGCTTTTGCATGCAAAGTATGTTTTGATAAAAATGGGCTGATTATCGTGCAGAGAATCAGGAGTGTGCAGATGGCCACTTCATCCCCATGCCACTCTCAGCGAGGTGACCCCTGCTCTGTTGTTCCACGAGAGCCCATTATCCCATCTAACAATGCTGATACAGCCGAGGTCTTTTCATGCATATGTAGCATCACAGAATTTTTTTCTCTGAGTATACCAATATCCTTGTCTCCTCGATTCCAGAGGTCACCGTGGCCCAGATGACAGGATTTTTATTTAAAGAATATGAATGAAATTTGGTGAATGCTTACACAGCATTATAATCTCATTGGATTTAATGTATATCTCCTGTGTGGATTTTTTTTTCAGAGACTGTCTAGATACTATGCTTGGAATAAGGCTGCTGCATGTTCAGAGAACACAGCACACTTGAGATCACGCAGTCTTTTCTTATTAATGCCACTATGCATTTCCAAGACATGCTAGTGTATAATTCTTTCTCTAGCATAGCTGAAAAGCAGAAAAGCTTGGAGCATCTAACCAAATTGTCAAGTAAGAAATGTAGGCTTTTTTTTGATTTCCCACCTGTCCATCCCATTCTCCTGAAGCTATTTCATTTGCAGCACCCTTGCCTTTTTGCCTCACTTGCTACCCTCCTGACACAGGTGGGTAACATCACCGAAGAACAAACTCGCTCTCTTTCAGCCTTTCCAACGTAAGTATTGTGGCTACCTATCACCAGTCAGATGTTTCTTTTTTCTCAAACTTTTATATTATTTAAGCCTTCCTTTCCATCACATTCCAGTTTTTCCGCATAATTCTCACCTCTTCTGTCTGCAAGGATGCTGAGTCTGCCTTCTCTCCCTTGCTCCCTTCTCACCTTGCTTGAGATCGTGTCTCAACTTCCTCTGCCAAAATCCACTTTTCTTCTCGTCTTGACAATTTTACATTCTCAGGCTCTGAGCCCCCATTTTCTTCAAAGTCCAGCAGCTCCAGCCAGAGCTGGAAACAAGAGAGATGCACCCTCTGCCTTTGGTGTTGCCATCTTTCTCCAATTAATAGTAGACCCATCTCGCTGCTCACACACACGCCAGATACACCTTCCTCTGCACTGCCCGTGGTGAAGGGCACAGGGAAAGAACCAGCAAAGCATGTCCAATTTAATCTCAATTTTGTGCATATTCCTTATAATAATGAGATTGCAGGTATAGGTATTCTAACCATTTTGTTATATGAAAATTATATTTCCATGTTTTCCCAGGTGAAATATCATTCAGATGCCATCTCTTTTTTTCCCCCAGAAAGGTCTGGAGGAGATTCATTTTTATAATCTACTTTCAATTACTACAATTGCACAACCATAAGAACCCCACTAAGATAAAAAGCTCTGGAAACTGTTATAAAGCCTCAGAAATGAACTCTTAAATTGCTATGTTACATTCATTACCTAGCTCAGTAGGCTCTCAATGTTTTATTATCATTTTAAACTCAATAAAAGTGTATCCCTCAAAGGGCATAAAAATCTTCATACCATTATTTTATTTTTTATCAAGGTAATGTAAAATCATTTCATAATGAATACACTTTCAGTTTGCAGAATTTTTCTACTTTTAAAGTAACTTCCTGGGAAAATAAATTCTGGTGAAACTGAAAATCTCTGCTCCTCAAAAGTTTAGTTTTATACTATTATTGTTTAGTTGTTTTTTTCCCCAGTGAGATACTGACCTGTAGAAGTACTTCAGTCACAAACACACTTAATTTAAGTGTTCCTGTCAGCATTTCTATATACTCTGGTTTTAGGTGATTATTGGAAAGATAATGTTTGGTTTGTTGAATACTTTATTCACTAAACAAACAGTTTAAATTTTCCCTCCACAATTAAATCTTTTTATTCGAATAGAATATTTCGTTGTATTCATTGTATCTGAAATGAAAATTTATCTCACTGAGGAATAAAGAAAAAGCTCATTTTGGTTTTATTCAAATTGATTTTTCCCAACCAAATTTCAGTTCAGCTCTGTACCAGTGAATCAAACATTTACAGTTTTACTTACAAGTGATACTTCAGTATTGTTAGAAAAAATGTAGAGGCACAGTGGTCACATTCTCATTTCAATAGTACAGATGCAATTCAGGGAGCCTAATGTACACAGTAAGTATATTTTCCCATATTTGCCACATATATAAACAAAATACCAAACAAAATAGAAATACCAAAACACCTTGGTTAGTCGAGGACACGCATGCATAGACAGGGAGATTTCACATTTTCGGCAGGGTCAGCAGAGGAGTCCTGGCCTGAACACATGTATGGAACAGGGAACTACTGGAGAGAGTCCAGTGCAGAGCCACTGAGGTGATGAGGGGACAGGAGCATCTCCCATATACAGGAAGGCTGAGAGAGCTGGGTCTGTTTAGCCTGGAGGAGAGGAGACTGAGGGGGGATCTCATTAATGCTTATAAATATCTAAAGGCGAATGTCAGAAGGATGGGACCAGACTCTTCTCGATTGTGCCTAGTGAAAGGACAAGGGGCAATGGTCACAAACAAACACAGGAGGTTCAACTTAAACATAAGGAAATTCTTCTTTACTGTGAAGGTAACAGAGCACTGGAACAAACTGCCCAAAGAAGTCGTGGAGTGTCCTTCTTGGGAGACATTAAAAAACCACCTGGAAGCATTCGTGTGTGATCCTCTCTGGGTGATCCTACTCTGGCAGGGAAATTGGACTAGATGATCTTCAGAGGTCCCTTCCAACCACTACCATTCTCTGATTCTGTCATTCAGTGATGGAGCCATCCCCTCTTCCACCAGCAGGACCTGCAGCTTTCCACGAGGACCCACACTGACCTGGGAGGAAGGGCACAATGGACGGAAAACCTTTCCACCAAAAGAATAAATGTACTGTAGAAAAAAATTCAATAAGTAATATTCTATGAATACATCAAATTGTGTGGGTTGGTAGCTGAAAATCTCCTTCAAAAAAAGAACTAGCAATGACATACTTGTCTGAATGACATACTTGCGTGCTTTTGTCCACGAGCAGCACTGAGACTGGCAATCCCTCTCTTTGGGGAAACTGCCACTGTTCAGTCAGAAACTTTTAATCCTTAGACATTCTGCATGGTGCAAATGACTGTAGTCTGGTCTTTGTAGGAACGCTAGGGAAAACCATTATCCCAGAGCCTATGTTCTCCAAGTCTGTGTTGTTATGTGTGTGTGATTATGTGGATAGCTACAAGATACTGGCATTAGGGAGGTAGGGATAAGTGAGTTCTCAGAAGCCTTGCTCCCAGGTGCAGGATTGCTGATAAGCACAGAATTGGGCACCTGTGAAATAATCATGATGGTTTACACTGTTACCCTGTGCTGCATGCTGATTTTTTCCCACTTCTTGTAGCTTTCAAGTTTGCAGCAAGGCTTGGTACTGTACGACAAAAGTGACTGCCAAAGTGAGTCTAGAGTCTTGTTGCAGCCTTCTGGTGATGCAGTAGTAGTAACAAATGGCACTGAGCCTCTAAGAGGTGTACAGTATGCAATTGGAGATGTACAGTATATAGGCTTAGAGGGAGAGTGCAGAAGCCTCCTGGAGATGGTTCTCCAAAGGCAAATGCACAGTAATAGAGTGCATCCTAGGGGAGACACTGAAGGTGAGATGCAGGAGATCTTCTTTGGTGTGTGTTTCTTGCTTGGGGACGGTTTCTTATTTAGTTTTTTGTAGATAAAGGATTTAAAGTTGGAGGTCCCTTCCAACTCCTAATATTCTGTGATTCTGTAATTCTGCAAATGAAAGAAAACATGATCAGTAATAGCAGGTATGTTTTGTTTTTACATGTTTGCTATGTTAGCTGCACCAAACAAAGATGACAAAAAATAAACCTTTTCCTTAAAGGAAGATTTATTTATGAGGTGGGATGCCTGCACTCGTCTTGCTGCATACGTCTTGGCCTTACCCCAGCTCTTTGACTTCTACTTGTAATGCAATTACCAGAGAGGAAATTAAGTTATTAGGTAGTAAGGAAAGTCATTCAGAACCAGATATCTGGGGAGGGTTTGGGGATGTTTCTGCTTTGCTCTACCCCTTAGTATCCATTAGGTTATTCTTTACCATTTACAGCTTCATTCTCAGAAGCTGAGAAGTGGCGTATTTTGTGGACCACATATTCAATGTCACCAAGCAGTAGGGAAGCTGGATAGTTTTAGGATGTTTACATGCCATGTAAGGCAAATAGCATGGTTTTCTTTCAAACTAAAAATGTCAAATGCAAAAAGTCAGCTCAACTCTAGTAAAACCAATACTATTATGGCCTGTGTATGCATATGGGACGCATTGCATATACTCCTCAGATCTGAGCAGCTAAACTGAGAAGTGAAAAGTGAAGAAACACAGATCAGTGGTCCCTGGGGTGCTGTCATACTGTTCCAGTGGCCTCTTGGAAGGAGGCTTGATGTTTCAGCTCACCTCAGGTACAGCTATAACCTGTTACACTTCTTCAGGCTGGGTAGATCTAGCTTTCCTACACGTGTGTAATTTCCTTCTGCAACGCTAAAAGTTTTCAAAGGGGAGGTCATGACTGCTGCTGCAGCAATCACAGACTTTAAAAAATTAGAGACCTTAAATGCCCTGTGGAATGCAATCAAGTTTCTACAGATCAGGTGCATAACTGAATAAAGAAAATACTGTAATAATTAGAAGAATCTTGTGGTTATAATCACAAGATGCTAGCAGATAAGAGATGAGGGTGTGCTGGGATGTGATGTCAAATGAAGAACATCTGCTTACTGGCCGTGGAAAGTCTTATACTCCTGGATGGAGTTTCTGCTTGTTCAAAGATTAAAGTTAAAAATGAGAAGAGGGAAAAAATGAGATGAGTGGGTCCTTTGATGTAAGATAGAAAAGAAAGGAATTGTGTATATATAGAGAGAGACTTGGCCACTGTCATATAATTTTGCCTCTTGAAGGAAGAAATGTGTTAGTTAGAATGTGTTACATGGCTAGTGTTATGCTTTAATATGTTTACCCTGGGGAAAAGTTCATTGTGTCTTTCAAGTGTTGGAGCTGGTAAGACCATAAATCACTGTGCTATGCAAAGAGTTTCACAGGGTTGTCAAAGGAGGAGCAGCATGCCTAGCCAATATCTACAATCAAGTGTCTTAGAAGAGACTTGTAGAATGGAGAATTCATCCGAGCGTGTGTGTGTACGTGTACGTGTGTGTGTGTGTGTGTGCATGTGTGTAAGAAGACTGGGACAGGCTGTTATCCTGAGTCTTGACTGTAGCCACTGGCAGTGCTGCAGGCTGAGAGCTGTCTCTGCACAGATAGGGAGAGTAGCATGGGCTCCCTCTGATCGCATGGAATTTGGCACCTTGTTATCTCTTCCACGGAGTATTATGGCACCACGATCTCCTGGAAGTAGCAGGCTTCACAGAGCGACTTGCAAGGGGAGAGGGCATTCACCTGCCCTCAGACTGCTAAGTGCTACAATTAAAGAAGAGCTCCACTTTTACCTCTGCAGGACCTGTGTATTTATGCAGGCTATGTGTTCAGAATCGAGATGCAATACAGAGTGCAATAAACAGTTTTCCAAGACTCAGTGACGATGCTGAAAGCTGATCATTTCCCCCTCTGCTGGAATCACCGTTTTCATTTCCCTCCTGTATTTCTTCACCCATCACTTTCCCTCATCACAGAGGTTGCAACTCGGTGAGTCTGGCAAATTAAAGTTAAAGGTTTTTTTCAAGCGTTAATGAGGTGAGCTGCTTTTCCTGCTATGAACGCTTGGTGTGTTTCTACATAAGAACAGCTTCAGCACTTTTACTGAGCTGCACAGTGTTATTGATTTCTCCAGCCTCTGCTGTGAGGGGTTTGTGCTAAAAAGCAGTGACTCAGCTGGTGTGCTCAGTAGAGCTGTTTTACATGCTCAGACTGTGCTGCTGTTGCTGCTGAGTGGTTAAAAAAATCAAAGGCAAGCCTTTTAATTTTTTGAAGTGAAGTGCAGGCAACAGCAAGGTTTTCTGGCAACTTTGCAGAGATTATTGCAAATACGCAGTAGCAGGCCTAATTCTGAGGGATGACTGTATGTGTGTGCTTCTACAGCAAGGAAAGGGCAGAGACAAGGCTCCAACTTCCCTCTTGGTCAGGATGCGGTACACTGAAAGTGAGAGCAATCCCATCTTGTGAGCTGCAGCATTTGGACGGGCAGATGCCTGGAAATGCTGATCCTTCTGCTGAAAGAGTGCAATGAATGGCAGGGCAGGATCATGCTGATGATCCCAGCTCACTACCTACATCTCTGTACTGCCTGTCTAGCTATGGCAGGGATTTACTGAGGCTGGCCCCTATTCTTAAGTAAAGATTTTTTTTTTTTCTAATGTCCCTACTGAACTACCCAAGTCAGAGTTTCTGGTGCTTGTTCCTTGTCATATGGTCTGCCACTACCAAGAATTTGACTCTTATCTTTGTAACTGCCTTCAGAGTAGTTGTAGGCTGCTATTAGACTCCCCCAGTCTCCTCTTCATCAGGCGACACAAGCCCAACCTTTCCTTACAAGACGGATCTTCTAGGCCTCTGACTCTCCTGATACAGCCTTCCACTGGATCACTTTCAGTTGCTCCATGAACAAGCAACTTGGAAAACCTAAGACTCCCCACCAGTGGAGCAAGACCAGGGCTTCTGAGCGTCCCTGGTTATGGAGCTGAAGCACTCAGGGTACTCAGGCCCCCCACCACAGTGCTAGAAGACCATGCCATGAGACCACAACTCTCATCTCCAAATGTCTGTCTGGGATTCAGGTGTCTGTAGCAGGGAGTCAGATGCGTAAACAGGCACTGAGGCAGTTACACATTGGAGTCAACATAGGTGCATTGAAACGTAACTATTTTGTTCACCAAGCTTTTATTTTTTAACACTTCGATGTTCTTCTGTACTAGTAAAACTTCTGAAATCATAGGGGTTACCTCAGGGAAGGGTACTGGCTACAGAAAGGACTACTTTTGAAGCGCTTAACCCGTGCATGCACTCTGAACTGCTCAATAGCACTGCCTCTCAAAACAGAAGTGGAAAAAAACCAGAGAACAGACTGACCTGAATTCAAAAAGCCTGACAACAAGCCCAGTTGTTGAAAGACTGCAACACAGAAAGCTCACAGTGGGATCTCTGAAGCAAGGAGACCTGGGATCTTGGGAAAGGAGCATGGACATACTGAGTCATTGTCTGCAGCAATCTTCCAGGTATTGCTAGGCCCTTTATATGTTGGTGAGACCTCAAACTGCCTAATGTTATAAAAACCATTTTCAGTTGTATTTAACAGTTTTGTAAAGGCAAGAAAACTCTCTCACCCTTCTGTGTCTTAAAGAGAGCTGCTGAGGGGACACAACAGAGCTGCTCTCCTCCAAGGTCTGTATTCTCCCTGGATTTATGCATTTAATGATCTTCGCAGAGGTACAGAACAAATCCTTTATCATAGCAACGGATTGTTTTTAATTTATTTCAAGCTTAGGCACAAACATACTTTCTCTTATCAAATACACAGCTTTTGAAAGTCCACTTTTTTCCTCTCTTTTCAACAAAAGGATTTTCGAGTGCAGAGAAAAACCACGTACTCCAGCTGTTTGGTTTCTGCTACCATCCTACAGCATCCCAAGATAGTAGATAAAAAGCTGCTGGTTTAAATTATTTTTTTCTGAGTCCAGTATTCAAATTGCAATTGAAGTTACTATCTACATTAGCAATTTTAGCTCTCTGGTGATTGAAACCAATACTTCTTAGCTAGACATGTAAAGAAGCAGTATGTATTCCTTCATCTGAGAATATGCAGGAATGGTGTTGAGACAGAGATGATGGGAATTTGGAGGATTTGCTATGCTGGATCAAACAGGTTTCCTATCCCACTCCTCTGTCCTCCAATCAGGACCTCTGCATTTGATAATGACTGTGATTCATGTGTCTGAGGGAAATGACAAAACCTACCCGTGATGCTCCATGCCAATACTGTAAGTGGACAGAAGGTGATTTTCTTCTGACCTTGGAAAAGAACAGCTTAAGCAATGAAGTTGCCATCATGCAGGCCAACAGATGCTGTAGCCAGTTTTAAAAATCCATCCTTTCTTATGGAAAAAAGAAGTGAATACTGCATGTGAACACCATAGTACTCTCAAGAAACATCAGACAGTACTATTATTGATAATCAAGCAGATTTGTTTAGTTGAATGTCTGGACATTCATATCTTGTCGAAGCTTCTTCTTTAAATTGCAGATATTTTTCAAAGTTGATTGACTCAATCTAGCCCAATGCCTCCACACATTTTTGTCTAGAATTATTCCTTCTTTCTGGCAAGGCTGCCCATGGAATATACTCTTGCCAGCAGAATGACAGCCATTTCTGTGTACAATGAGTCCTTTTCTTAGTGATTTCCACCGTGGAGTTAGTCTAAAAGTCCTTTCAGGGTTAGCCTGCAGTTGTGCAGAAAGAGAGAGAACTGCACACGTTTTGAAAGGAACAGTCATATAGCTTACATGATATCAGCGAAAGCAAGCAGATTACAAAAACCTCTCTTAGTCTTGCACAGGCTATTCTGGTGAATGGCCATACAAATGTATTCTAGATAACCGTGTTCACTCAGTTCCTTAGCCCCACCACTTTTCAGTCAGAAGCATTACAGTTGCAATGTTATTGATGGAAATATCTGATGAAGGCTTTGGATTAGAAATGAGATGGCTTTGCCAAGTTGTGTGGTCTGTATTCATTGCCTTGAAAATGACTTAATTATTTCTAGATAATACTGAAAGCATAATTACTACACTGTATTGTATGAGCAAGATCATCAGCTTTAAAACAAAACATTCACATTATCCATTTTATCAACATTGGTTTTTACTCCTCACCTGCATGCATGTCTCTTTATGGACAGTGCCATCAGCAGCCACTTGAAGAAGGTTTGTTCACAGAAACAGGTGACTGATGCCAAATATTTGCCCACTTCTAAAATATTTCTTTACCTTTTTGTTAAACAGTGTTAATGTGATTTTCATTAGCCCCTCTTGAAGGGCTAATCACCACAATTTACCTGTGCACACATCACGCTGAGGGATGTATCAGTAGATTATTGATGTAAAAGAGTTACCAGAGCTACCATTACAACAACACACACTTACAGGGAAGCTGTGGTATAACACACAAACAACCCCAAGCATTTCAAATTATTGTAAAACTCTTCTGGTTCACTTGCTCCCTGTTTTTGCCTCAGAAAGGGCTGCTCTTCCTTGCAAGTGGCACAGCAACATCACTGAAGACAGAATGGAAACAGCCGTATTTCCCATACAGAGACACATCAATGATCTCCAGCCATTCAGTGGTGAAGTAGCTCACATGAGCGTTGTTATTCCAGGGCTGACTGCCCCTTTCACCATATTCCAGCTATTGCTGTGTGTGCCTGGGAGAAGGAAAGCAGGTCATGGTGCCAGCAGCTTTCCCCACCAGCCTGTCCCTGGATGGACTCCTGGGGTTTCACACACACCACCTTGACAGCAGGCCTGGCCAGGGTCCAGTTGTGGCTGCCCTCTCCCTTTCTTCACACCTGGCATCTTCTTGCAAGAGTTTCTGGCAGGCAACATGCACTGAGGGTCAAAATTCATCACAGAGATGGTTTGCAGAGTGTGGCCCAGCAATCTGTGTCTTCTCATGCAACTCAACTGCTAACAAGAAATGCAGGTGCTTGAGAAAGACCTGTCTTTAACCATTCTCCCTCTTTCATGTCAGGTATTGCTTTTTCTTTCCTAAAACGCTGTCCCTCCTCCCATGTGGTATGTGAGAGAGTGATAGCCATCAGTACCATGCAAGGATGTGGGTAGAGGTGGCACATCTGGAGAGAGAGGTCCCTGCTTGTCCTGGCATGCTGCTCCCCGAGACTGTCAACAGAGCAGAGAGCTGTGGGCACTGGGTATTGGAGCTGTAGAAAGAGAGAAGTCGGTCAATTATAAAGATTGCTAGCCTTAAGGAGACGAGTGGGGCTCTCAGCTTCCTCTGACTTTCCCTGGGAAAGTAATTCACAGACACTTGTGTATTTATTGTTTCCTCTCTTGATTGGGCCATAAAATAGAATAACTACCAGCTAGACAGATAGAGAAACAGGTAGGTATTTTCTCTGGCAAGCTTTCGGTTTACAAGCCATATACTGGGCTAAGGGAGCCGCTGTTAAATTTTAGCTCAAAATTCAATTGTAGTCCTGTGATAAGAACTGAACTTTTCTAAATCTTGTCTTCTAGAGAGGCATTTTTTTTCCTGGGGAAAAGGATTCTGCAGTGCATTTAAGCCGTCCAGGGGCAGAGAGTAAGAAAGCAAGGGAGAGGCTTTCCTCCGGAGCTGACTGAAAGACCTACTTAAACCTTGCAGTGTGAGATCTGTTCTTCTGAGCTTACAGAGACACGCCATGGTCCACTGTCTTTTAAAACCCCAATGCAACATCTACCCAAAGAATATCTCTAAGACATTATATAGATATGGATGGGAATCTGCTGAATCTTCTAAGCACAGATCCAGTCCTCTCGTCTTCTGAACACCTCAGTAAATTAATACTACCTTGGCCTCTTACAAGTGAAACGTGATTCTCCCCATTTTTGACGTGAAGCACACAGAAAATAAAAGGCATTACACACATAAAATAATGTCTGTCATACACCTAGACTTTGAACCCAAATTGATGGTGTCCCAGATGAAATTGTCTCCTTGGGACAACACACTGGCTGAGTGACAGAGTGCCAAAAGCCGCATCCTGCACCTGCTGCTGGGCGCTGTGCCATCAAGCACAGTAGATCAGCAAGGACTCCTCACCGGGATGGCAAGGACTGCTGCTGTAAGTGAAAATAATACTCTCCTGGCTCTCAGAACAACTGGAGTAATGCCTATTATTCGTTCCGCTAGAGCTGTTCAGGAGTAAAGGACCCAGAGGCCAAACCCATTAAAAACTTGGAACAAGAACTACAAAGACCAGGGAGGCGCCATTTGGATTCATACTAAATATCATCAAGGAGTCTTAAACTCTTGGGGTTATATATGCTGAAGAAACTTGCAGATCTTGCTCCCTCCCTCCCTCTTAGCAGAAGCACAATTTGAAAATATAATTGAGAGATTAAAAAGACTTCACCTTGCATTTTTTATTCTGTGTTAGGTGCTGGCTAACTTAAGCTCCCTCCTAATAAGTATCTTGTTTCCTCTGGCTGATCAGAGGCTTTCTGTGAGCACATCTGACGGGCAGAGCAATGCTATTTCTTAAGAACTGAAACTCTTCACAGCAGGGTGCTGGGCTCTGTGCAAAGTCTTTCAAGCAGGTTCACAGCTCTGCCACAGCACTTCTGCTCTGAGAGGTTTATGCTGGATAGCCTGGTCCCATTTTAGTGCAACCTGGTAGGTTTGGTACCCATGCTCGAGGCTGACCTCTTGGTGTTTAAGGTGCACCCCATGCCTGTTTCAGCTGGCATGGGTCCATAGCCACCTGAATATTGTTTCCTTGGGAATAAGGTATTATCTTCTGCTTCTTGCTCTTTCCAATAACCTTTTAGGAAAGAAAGACTCATGTGCCCTGAGCTGCTGCTGCTGCTTTGTGTGAGCTGCAGTGACCTGAATATACCAAATCCTGGGGTCAGCGAGCAGGTTTTCTCTGCATGTTTCTATTTCTGCTAGCTCTTTTCCTTTTCATGACAGCTTATGAGTTTTCTTAGGGCCAGGTTAGGAGTGGGGAGCAAGGGAATTGGAAGAGCAAAGAGCCGCGTTGGCATAGCCTTGCGGTAGAGGTTGGCGGGGGGAGCAGGGCAGAGCACTACAGCCTCTCCGTCCAGCTTCTACCCTACTGCCTTCACAGCAGATTTGGGAAGCTTTCCTGGAGGAGGTCAGAAAGTTTCTGCAGAAAGAAATGAAAATATTTTGAAAGTTTGCTTCAGTCACATGTACTTTCCTTCTCTGTCTCTCTCTCTCTTTTCTTAATGGAATCTGTTGCCTAAACATTTCCATGCTTTTGTCTCCAATTCTATTCTGCTCTTACTTGAAGGCAGTAATTTTGCCTAAGAGATTTGTAGCAATAGAAAACAGAAGACAAAAGTCTCATTGATGATTTCAGACAACAAAGGAAAAAACGAACAAGAAGGTAATTAAAGTAAAATCCTGCAAGCTCTTCATTCTACAAGGTAAAAAAGTGTCTCTAAATCCCAGTTTAATTTTTCTTGCCATGTTGACTATCCAGCTCCAATGAACAGACAAAATGTTCTAGTGTATCTCCCTTTGTGTACATAATTTTAATTCTTTTTCCTGCACTTACATTACAAAAGCTTGAGAAGCTGGAAGCAGTTTTGTGCACAAAGAAACCATATTTGCTCTGCAGCTTCCAGGCCAGAGCTGACACTCCTACCTACACCTCTTGAGCACCAAAGGGGTGATTTTGCTACCATAATCTCATCTGAATTCTCTTGGAAGATGTCACATACTATTTTGTCTATTAGGTTTTAAACCTGAATGAAATAATGAATTGCAATCTATTGTAATTAAATATAAAACATTAACTATTACTAACAAAGCAAACCAAGAATAGTTTCTGAAGTTCATATTTCCTTTTAAAGAAATTTCCCTAAAACAATCTTCTAACCCTTAAAGACTCCAAACCAATCACAAAAGGCATTTTTTTAGTTTCAGATGTGAGAACTGCATTCCTTTATGCAATAGAATATGATATGATTTGAAGTGTATAATTACTGTATGAAGAGCTTATGCAACAATTCTACCAGTATAAAACACATCGCTCTCATTGCAGATATTTTTCTACACATCAGTTCCTGCATGAAGATCCATATGAGCAGTATCATTGAATTACTGGAATACACAGAATATACATCACTTGATAATTTGGGTCTGAAAAGCCACACCAGAGTCTGTCATCTCCAGCACTCTGGCACCAAGAAGATTCTTTCTTACAGCAATATTTCCAGCCAGGAGGGAGTGGATGAATTTATTAACTGTTTCTCAGATTTTACTTCTTAGGAGTTAACTGATTCTGTCCCACATGGCACTTTGAAGGGCAGTTGATTAAATGTACTTTGAGGCAGAAGGTACTTGTCTGTGGGAGACCTTAATGCACCTGAAGTCTTCTTCAGTTTGGTGAAGCACATCATTGCCCAGGATAGTTGTGGTAATGGATTATTACCAAGGCAAAACAATGTCTTTGGCTACTTGCCATTGGGAACCCCTATTCCCTTCTTTACTACTCCCCACGATTGCATGGATCTGGTTACTAAAACATCACTGAGCTACAGGATTTGCCTGCTCAGGCTCCAGCACCCAAGGATGCAAACTCAGGTACAATTGCTTTTCCCTCTCGCAGCCACATTCCCTGTCCCTGAAAGCAAACACAGTAATCCCTTAACATGTAGTAACTGCTGGGCTTTTGGAAGGAAACATTTGCAAAAGAAAAGTGTTTGCTTCTAGGCTCTGAGGGGAGAGCGAAAGAGCAATGGCTCTGCCGTACAGTGAGAATTTGCCTGGCAGCAGCATCCAAATGCCAGCGTTTCAGCAGCAATGCAAATATTTTCTGCTCCTTGTGTCAAGCCAGAGATTCATGACTAAAGTAGATATTTGTGTTAGGACTCATGAGAGTGTACCCTGCAATAGTACATAGACACTGAGGCCTCAGTGAGCAGCATCAGCAGCACTCTAGTAAGCTGTATGCCAAATTATGTCTTTTACTCTCTCCTAAGCAGGGATTTTACAGGCTTTCCTCCCAGTGTTTGTGCTAATTCTGCGACGTGGATCAGGAATAAAGCTGAAGCTCAGCAATCCCTTTAGTCCATTGCCTCCCAACTTTTCAAGAACCACTGTC
Source organism: Mesitornis unicolor (assembly GCF_000695765.1). Lineage (NCBI taxonomy): Eukaryota > Metazoa > Chordata > Aves > Mesitornithiformes > Mesitornithidae > Mesitornis > Mesitornis unicolor. The sequence continues at coordinate 17,859 of NW_010179298.1, forward strand.
AGGAAAAGATAGATAGGTTCAGGTTTATGTCTTTAGCTCCCTCTCTTCCTAAGTGGAAGAGTGTTTGCATGCGTTTTGTGTAGCTATCCTTAACCAAACCCCAGTGTTCAACCTGGTTAATCCTCACGACTTCTCTGTGCACACACCACCCACACAGTGATCTTTCCCAATATTTTGCTGTCTTCTTTTCTGTTTGCATAACCCCTGTGAGGTTTGGAGGCTGCATTGAGTTCCCTCAGGGAGGTGGCAAAATCACGGCAAATCAGGCTCTTTGCTCTACAATTTCTCAAGGATCAAAGTTTAGTTATCATTAGAATGTAAATGTCACAATATTATGAAACAGGTGCAACAGGACCGAATGTATCTTCCTCTTTGAAAGTGTTTCTGTGTGATGTGACATTTTGGTAACATTTGAGGGAGGACTTTTTTTTGGTCTCTCTCTTTAATGATCTTTCTCAGCTTTTTTTGGCTAATATAAGTATGCTACTCCCACCTGCTAAAATAACATTTCAAATAAAATTTAAAATAAATTATATCAGAAAGTCCTTTTCTTTTTCAAACTGCACCCAACATCCACCTTGTTATTTTATTTAATATGTTTCTCAAGACAAGAAAAAAGGAGCTGAGTTCATGAATATTAAGAAACCATGGTTCTTAGTCTGTTTGTAAATATTCTCAAATTACCAATATACCCCAGCAAGAATTGGGTTGCTGCAGTGTATGGGAATAGGAGATCCACTTGAGAAAAACAATATAAAATCCAATAAAATAGTTACACCTTTGAACAATAAAATTCTTTATCGTAAACTTGTTCCCAAGAATCTATTACAACTATAGAAAGAACAGCCCGTAAAGTATCTAAGCTTGTCCAAAACACAAATGGCTGGCGATCCCGAATCAGTGCAATTTCTGGGACTTGGCTTCTGAGCTCAGCCCTGGATTGCCTCAGAAGTTATCCTTTACTAAACCTCCTCTACAGGCAAGTTGCCATGAAGTGCTACAAAATGTAATTTCAGAGAACAGCAGCTCGCAATCTGAACTGTCATCAAAGACATTTTACCAAAGCTACAATCTCCAGCAAGCATTCTCAGTGTTGGAAGTGTTCTCATTTTTCCAAGCCCATTAGGGCAATGTAGTGCAGCTGAGATGTTTCAGGAGACAGCAGAAGGCAGTTTCACTAATTCAAGTACTGGAGTGGTTTAGCGGGGATCTTTATCCAGAAATGACCAGAGCAGAAACAGAAATGTTTAAAAGCAGTCCTCACTAGCCTGCTTCCCTTGTGTTGGTATAATCCACTGTTTTGAACACCTCTACTAATTAAAATCCCCTCTGAAGCACAGAGTGAGGCACGTATGTGAACATCAGTTGTCTTTGTTCAAGAGTTGGGACATAATCAGGGGGAAAAAGCCCCAAATCTTTCAGTTTATTCTCTCCCCATTTGAAAGAAAATAAAGAATATTGCTTTTGTGAGATGCTCAAATCCTTACCTGCATATACCACCTCCGGTATGAGTTGTAGCACATGTTATCACCTCATGTTTGTCTACTTTTTCTCCAATAAGTCAATTAAACTAACAGGACCAAGGTTTGCAAAGATGTATTCCATAAAGCACTGGCTGCAGGAACCATGTAGTGATTATATCAGGTAAAGTCAGAACATTGAACTATTACGTAAACGTAGCAGCCTGGAAAAAATAATCCCCACACCGGCCCAGTTTAATAAATGATTAATTGAGGTACTCAGTTTGGCCTGAGGTATGCATTTTTTCAGGGCCCCAGAGAGGTTGGGCAGCCAGGGATGGACAGAAGCTGGGCTGCAGAGCAGCGTCCCACCTGTCAGCCCCTTCGTGGTGTCACGGGTGAGCCTCCATATGATTCCTTATTTTAAAACTACACATTATCTCTGCAACTAAGTGATGTTCTTTGTTGTGAGCCAGTAAAAAGGCAACATATGAAGTATGCATCTTATGACAATTGAAAAAAAAAAAAACAAAAAAGGAAAAAACGCAAGCAAAAATTCCCCACATCAGTAAGATTCGTTAAATCCTTCCAAGCTCACAAATATCTCTTTTCCAAGAAAGCAGGATCATGCTTGGGATTGAAAACTAATCCAAATACCTTTGAAATTCGTTAAACTCATGTTGATAATTTTAAGCTAGTGCACTTTTCCAGCCATAATAAATATGAAGGCAAAGATGGAGAAGGTCCGTGCAGGAAAATAACCTTAGGTGTCAGGAATTTATGGCTCATGGTCTTTTTCTATAAGCATTAAAAAACAACTGTATTTTATACCTTTTTGAAGATCAAAATTTGCAAGACAGCTGAATCTTGGCACGGAGCTTTTGGTGGTGATATCCCTGCAGGGTCCTGATTTAGGACAAAACACCTTAAGAGCAACAGCATTTTTTTTTAACATAACCACTTAGAGACTCCTGCAATATTCTGTAGCTGTAAAAACAAAGCATCTGGAAGCTGGTAAAAAATAGCAGAGAATGAGGTGCTTACAGGTCATCTTCTTCATGTATAACATCTGGGATTGCTTGAACAGTAATCAGAGTAATTGCTATAGCCATGTTATTCTGGGCATATGGGAGAGACCAGGTTTGTAGAGATTGGTAATAACTTTTCTTAGATCAACATTTTTTGCATTTTGTCAGATATCATGAGGGGATAATGTGTCTTAAAGTTTTATTTTTTCCAGTCATGCCACCTGAACTGGCACCTGCATGTTAGGGACAAGGTAAAGAATGTAAAAAAAAATGTAATAAGTGTTATGATGTTATAAAATAACATAAGAGGTGTTTTCCTTGCAGCTCTGTATTACTCCCAATAGACACTTTTGAGACATGCATGAAGATGTGAGTGTGGTCCACAAAAGGCAGAGTCCAAGGATACTTGGACAGCCTAGCGCAGGGACACAAGTTATGCAGCCTGGCATAAAAATCCACAAGAAAAACAATGCACTGGCTGTAAGTTCACTGAAATTTAAAATTGACAGAGAAATCCCAGCTCCCCTGAAAACAGCAGCAGAAATTAACTGACTTCAGAAGAACCAATGTATTCCTTGGGATGAGTAGAAGGCATCACACTAAACTCAGACTGGTCAAACTGTATGTGAAAGATCATGCTTTATGTTATATTTGCTGGCACTTAGAAACAGGCACCCTATTGCTCTATAGAGCAAGCTTCCTATAGCAAGACCAACAGAACGTGACTTAGAGGGTCACTGAGGTAAATTTCTAGGCATTGCACGCTGGTAAATTCTATCCCATTTTAATACCAAAATCTTTAATCAGATTGTTAGTGGCCATTAAGGAGAAATTTATTACAGAGCTGTTCTTGTAAAAAAGAAAACAAGTCCAGACTATATTTTTTTGTGCATTTTAGCTTGGACATCTTAAAGGATATTTGTAAAGTTAACTAGCTGAGGGTTTTTTCATTTATTATAGTGCAGCCAGAATTATACCCTGTAAAAACTCTGATAAGATTTGGAAAGGAAAGAAAGATTCAAATGCAGTTTTAACTTGGCTTGCTTTTCTTTTTTGCCTTTTTTTTTTAATAAATTTTCAGATTTTTCTCCTGCTTCTGATTTTTTCTCCTTTGTAGACGAACACTGCCAACTTACACCATCACATCATTGTTACTGTGCAGCAGGCAACTTAGGTAAAGTCTAGTTTTCAGCCTCTGTTATTATAAACCAAATTCTATTTTAACATGACTAAAATATGGAAAGGTGTTATTGCAAAGTTGTAATACATTCCATATGGAAAACCTAAGTGATAAAGAGCTTAATTAACTGTGATTTATATTGATCTATATGATCATAAAATCACTAGAGTTTGGAACAACTTAATTTGTTTTAATAAGTGTTGCCAGAAAGACTGGTAATTACAGTCATAAACCAATTACTGAATTAAAGCATAGTAAATTTTAAAACAAAAGCAGTCACAGGATATTTCATTAGGAAGCTCACTAAGTCAAAACAAAGGTTAATTTATGTTTATACGACACTGAAACTGCAGTAGCACATACGGCAGGTGAATTTTCAAGCCTTTTCCCAGTCTAATCTCACATTCTTGATGTCTCCAGAAACATTTCTGTTTCGGCTTAGCAGTTGTAAGCACGATCCCAAAGCCGTCTTGTTGATTTAAGTGGACAACTTTAATATTATTTCTATGGTATGTGGGGGTGAGAAATCCTGAGCAAATCCAGAAGTTGGTGGGTTGTGGTGAATCCACAGTTGAACTCTGGAGAGCAAGTCTGTGGGTTAACAGAGCAAGAGCCACTCTTGGCAAAGCTGTCAGTTGTTGACCAACATACAAGCTAGAAAGGTAAGAGGAAAAAAAATTAATTTCAGTCTTTCAAGTCAAATAAAGTTCAGCA
>NW_010179298.1:22271-22742 GCF_000695765.1 Mesitornis unicolor
GAAAAAGCTGACATGCAGAGGTCAGGCTGTCTGAGAGACGATGGGAGCCTCATCCACAGTGTCTGGGCACTTATATGTATATACCACTAAGTTTTGTCTCCCTTGTGCTGAAAAAAACCTTTTTTTTCTTAACATATTCCTAGGGAACCTTGGAGGAAGTTAAAAATGGGATGGCAAAAAGATAATGAAGACAGAACTGTGTCAATACTTCTGCTGCAACAACACTTTGTGGTGCACTAGAAAGAACCTAACCTCTCCTAAAAGCTTGGGCATCGGGCACCATATCAGGACCCCATTTCTGAGGGAACTGAAAAGAAAAGGGAAATATAAGGAAAAAGTAACTATTCCACTTGGTGAATGGAGACTGATGAACACCAGAGCTTTCTTTAAGTGATTTCTGAAGGCAACGTTGAGAGTTACAGATGCAACAGTTCCCACAAATGTTCCTGTCCTGGTTTGAGCTAAATAGAA
>NW_010179299.1:0-270 GCF_000695765.1 Mesitornis unicolor
TCCCAGCCCGGAGCGCCGGTCCTGCCTCCCATTCATGTAACCTGTGTGTGTCTCTCTTTCTCTCTGTGTGTAACAGAGAGAGGGAGAGAGAGAGCGAGGCAAGGAGAGGAGGAGGAGGAGGGGGGAAGCTTTAAATAAAGCCTTTGGATTGCAGCTGCTTATTTTGGGCAGTCCTACCAGGGACGATTCCTGCCAGGAAAGAAGCTGGACCGGTCCTTTAATTTTTTTTTTTAATTATTATTTCTTTTGGGTTTGGGTTTTGGGGGTGGC
>NW_010179299.1:341-580 GCF_000695765.1 Mesitornis unicolor
ACATAAGTGGCATTTCGGTGGGGGGGAAGCCTGCAGACATGGTAAGGTTCGCTTTTTTTTTTTCCCTCTGAAAAGTGCATTTGTGCGATCGCCTCCTTCCAGTTTTCCCTTCCCCCTTTTCCTCTTCCCACCAAGCAAGCAGGCACACGGGCTGGGGAGAAGCTCCCCAAAGCCCTGGATTTTCCTCCCCACCATCCCTCCCTCTCTCTGCCCTGTTCGCTTTTTCCTCCCCTCGCATC
>NW_010179299.1:862-22765 GCF_000695765.1 Mesitornis unicolor
GTAAAAGCGGGGAGGGGGGGGGGCGGAGAAGGGGAAAAAAAAGTGTGTGCATATCTGTGTGTGTGTTTACATTTTGGATCTGTGATAGAGTCGGGGTGGGGATGGGGAAGGGGTCTCCCATTTTCCACGGGAGGGTGGGTTTTCCTCCAAGAAAAATAAGGAAAAAAAATGCGCTTGACTGCAACTTGAGTGACAATTTTGTTTCTTAGACATTAAATGTTAAAGCCCTGCTTTCCAGCCATGCCCTGCCGGTGTTAAAAGCCCCCTCCAAACAGTGTGGCGTTTGAGAAAAGATGCTGGAGTGCCTGGGAGAAATGCAGTGGTTCAGACTCCTGCTCGTATTCTCAGCAATTTGCATTTTTCAAATACAAATTTTGGCTGTTGAACAGAAATGCAGGCTGCTACCAAAGAGCATTTATTTCTTGGTAGTTGTTTTGATTAAAAATATATTTATACTCTTTGTTTAAAATATCTGGGGTATTTTATTTTGAAATAAGTAGTAGTTAAGGAATGCCAAATCTTTAAAAAATAATAATTAAAAAAACTCTTAAAGTATTCATAAGGCATCATGTATTTACTCTTTCTTACTATGACCATGCTTAGAAATTTGCACTGGTTACAACCATGTAAGACATAATTTGGAAAAAAAAATTAAAATGCGTATTTATGCCACAGTCTTCCTTGTCTTACGGGATACACAGCCTGAAATATGTTTTTCATACAGCCAAAACAGAGCAGGCTAAATACTTATTGACTAGATAGACAAGACCTTTCTGTGGCTTGAATGCATTTGCTTATGGCTCTTCCAGTAAAGTTCAGTTTCTTATGATAAAAAAATAAATACCAAAACTCTGAATCAAACTATAAAATAATATCTCCACCTCCAACCTATCTTGGCAGTGAAACCTCATCTTGAATTTATAGCTCCATTTTTATTTTTTTTCCCTGAGAAAAGTCCCGTGTGAAGGAAGGGACATAAATGAGAAAATGAGAGCAAAGCTGTGAAGTTGGAAGTTGTCTCTGTGCTTTTTTTTATGGGTAAACTTCTGCTGTAGCCTGGCAAGTTGTTCCTGTGCTGCTCCCTGCTCTGGGGCACAGGAGCTGGGCAGGGGAACTTGGCAGCTCCTAGCCTATCCCAATCCTGTTTCTTTTTGTTTTGCTGACCCCAATAAAATTGCTTACTAGTAGGGTGGCCACTCCCCTCCTGTGGAAAGTGCTCTGCTCCCAACATGTGCACCATATGTGCCTGCGATACTCCGGGTTTACCGTGTCCGCCTGTGCCATGTGCCAGCCGCCCCGCTGGGTCCAGCAAGGGCAGGGCATCGGCCATCGGCGACCCCAGCAGTGGCTGGGGCTGAAACACTGACTTGCATCTAATTTATTTCATTGGCCTTTTCAGCGCCAGGCGCCTCCCACTCAGCTTGTAGCACTTTTACGAGCTTGGGTGGAAAAAACAGGGAGTGTATAAATATATAGATATATATTTTTAAAACGGGGGATGTGTGATGGGAGGCATAAAGGTAGGAAGACGCGTCTGTGTTGCGCTGGTTTGCAGTGAGACGAGTCTTCAAAGCAGCTCGCTGGGCTCTGCCTGTGTTACAAGGGTGCAGGAATTTGCTATTTTGTGGCCATTGCAAGCTGCCCTTCCCTGCTAAATTCCCAGCTCCCAGCCTGTGCTGGGCTGCTGGACCAGTCCTGGCTGGTGGGGGCTGTGTTGTGGCCGTGAGGATTTCTCACTGCCATGATCCCTTAAAAATGTGACTCCCCAGCCCACACATGGACGTGGAAAATGAGGGTCTGTTCTGGTTTCCAGCAGTTTTGGGGCCGGGGAGGGGAGCGGGAGGTCACGATGAGTGGCCAGGCGTTTCCTAGGGACGCGGAAATGTCACTGGGTTGGGCTTCCCCACGCGAGCGGGACCGCTGCTCTGCTCCGGGCCACCCTGGCAAGGGGGTCTGCTCCCCTAGCTGGGGTGCGCAGAGGAGAGGAAGTGCCTTTGCAGATGACCTGTTTCACTTATTCCCCCTTTGTCCCCCAAAAAACCCCCTCACTAGAATTGGGAGTTATTGCCACTACACTGGGATATGTTACATTTCTGCAGGGACTCCCTCCAGGCCCTTCCATACGTGTGCAAGGGGAGATTTTCAGTTTATCTGTCAGTTATTTGTGTGATCTGGAGGGGAAAAAAAAGTCATATTTTGGTGGAGAAAGAGGGTCTTTGGTGCAAGAAAGAGGTTCTCATGATGGTCTTTGGCAGGGGAAGGGGAAAAAGAGGAGAAGGGTGCACAAGTTAACTTCATAGTTGTTTTTTTATTAACAAGGGGTCCTGGTTTAGAAAGGCTTTGGGAGAATTTGCTTTCTCTGATCTTAAAGGATAAGGAAAACTCCTTAAGAGGTGAGAGTAAAACTGCTCATCTGCTTTTGGTTGGGGAGGGAGGGGAGATAACCCCCCCAAAATTATTTATTTATTTTGCTCCATGGAAGGAAAAATGGAGACATCACTCACTTTTCAGTGGGTCTGGGGAAGGAGAGAGATTTGCAGAGAGAAAGCTGTGGGTTTTTGAAGTCCTTGTTGCTTAATTATTTTCCTTGACTCATTTAAATTAGATGCTTTCCTTTTGTTTTGGTGAGCAGATAGTGCACTGACAAGGGAAAATGTTGTTCTCTTTTGTTTTACAAAGTGAGGAAATTTTTTGCTCTTATTTTATTTGATTGGTTTCCTGGAGTGCATAATAACTAAAATGTTATTTCATTCCCTCTACAACATGTACACTATTCCAATCAAGAGCCAGCTCTGATTATTTTTAACCTGGTAGTTTACCATCTCTCCGCTCAGGAGAATAAAACGTTGAGTTCTTGCACTTTAAAACAGCTGAGATGCTTAAGCAAAACTACCTTTTCCCTGGGAAAGTCATTTCCAGTTCTGTTCGAGTTCCCGCTTCACTGGTTCATTTTCTGACAGTACCACATCCTCGCAAGGAGCAGAACTATGATCTTACGTAACTTGATGTTTCCAGATCAAGAGTTACAAATATTGCAGTAATAGCACGATGAGAGAGATTTGGCAGGGTGAATGTTGCATGACATATGTGACTTCTTATTAGGATTTCAAATCAAGGTGGTTTTAAAAATTTATGGGGGGGGGAAGAAGAATTTAAAAAGATGAATAAACAAAAACTTCTTGTTTAATATCTTCTTTAACATCCCTTTCTCTTTTTATCTTATCTCCGTAGGCACTTGAGCCTTTATTTTTTCTTTTTTAAAGCAAACTCTTCTGTGCTTAAGAAATGTGTAATTGTAATATCAAAAAGTGAAGCGGCTTGAAACTCTCTCTCTCTCAGGTTTGATTCAAGGAGATGAAACTCTGTAAATCAATGTCAATTCAGATTTAAAGACTGGCTGTTACCTGCCCTGTTACAAGGTCTATCAGCATAGCTTATTGTAACTAAAAGAGAAAATATTCTGTTTCTGCTTTGAATTGACAGACTGGCATTGCTGGGCACATTGACAGAGTAATGAGCACCACTTACCAGTGAACTGGGTCTTCGTGGAACCCTGACCAACATGTTTCAGAAAAAAAGTCTTATAATGAAATATTTTTGAAAACATACACACACACACACACACACACACATATATTACCTCTTTGCTGTAGATTAAAAGGAAAAAGAATCATGGAGAAATTTTATGTCTTAACTATATCAGTATAGTTTAAGGATTGGTGCTGTAGTGTGGCTATAGGACTTATATTTTTATTCAGGAATAAATGCATGATTTGGATTCCTATGTGTCATTTCACCATCGCTGCACTGATAGTCAAATGATTTTCCTAGAAATATATCTATATTTTTTGCCAGCTGTCCTGAATCATTCTTCCTGGAGTATCTTTAAAGGCAGAGTTGAAATCTGCATAAGAGGGCACATTTGCTTGGCTATGTGCAGGGACAAACTCTTCTTTCAGAAAGTTCAAATTTCTTGGGAAGTTTGAACCTTACTCACCAAAAACCTTTCTGCCTTTTATATTATATTATATTGCTGTGGACAAAGCTGTTTGTGCTGTAAGGGGATTCAAACTTCGCCACATATTGTCCTGCTGGGTATCAGCACAAGTGATCTTTGGGTTTTTTTGAATGTAAAAATGTCTGTGAAAGCATCATACACAGAAATAAATCTATGTTCTAGGAGGAAAATGTGCTATGAAACGGAACAAGGCTCGTTTAAGTTTCCTACTTCAAGTCAGATTTGCTTTCTAGGATGTGCCACATCCTTTTTTCAAAAGAGAGAAGGGAAGACGAAGAGAGGAGTTGCTGGTGGTCAACATAGGTGGAGGAGCTCGCTGACTCACATTTATCAGTTCATTCAAATGGGGATGATTCAATTAGATTTCACTGATATCTCCTCAGGCTTTAGTAGCGTAGTATTTGCTACGGTCTAGGAAAACCACTGCAGTCCAGAATCGTGCTTCACCACTGTAACTACCGCTAAGGCAGATGTGCTACCCAGGCAGCAGTAGCAAATACGAATACAGGAGATGTCTCGTTGCCCATTGATTTAGGTTTTTAGGTGATTATTCAGTGGTGTTTTCTTAAACACTGAGTAAAAGCTGTATCGCTTGCCTGCTCATGTGTTTGCACACACTGAGTCTTCAAAGTATTCTTGAGGTTGTTCAGTTAAGCAATCCAAAGTTAGAAAACAGAAGGATTAAATCTTATTTTAATGTTTTAATTCAGCCCTGGGTTGTGTATGCAATAAGGGCTTAAAGGTTTTGTCTTCTCCCCTTTAAACTCTAATAAGTGCACTGAAAATCTTAAGATTGCTTAGAACTTTCAGTCTAGGGCTGTGCCTTCAGGGGAATATTTGGTCCATGCATAAAATCAGCCTTAGTCTCCTATACCATGCTGTATGGAAGGAAAGAGCAGCCAAGATCTAATTCCTGAGCAGTAGTGTCTTCAGGTACTATCTGTCCACATGAGAGCAAAGGCTCAAAGACCAACAAGTTATAAACCATCTCTTCCACTGGGTCCCCAGGACTTAAATTGCCCAATCTTATTAATGAACTGAACTAAATTTTATAATGGAAAGTTTTCAATATTCTGCTAATTCCTTTTGAGCTGCCTCTGTGTCTTTGGGTGCCGAAAAGCATTTTGTCCTCACCTACGCAATGTAATGAAGAAGAGGAAGGGAGAGTTTGGTTAGTCAAAAAGCCTTCAGAAGTTACTGCCAGAAGCAGTTGGAAAAATTGATGGAGCATGAGAGATGCTGGAATTTGCTTCCTGTTTGTTGATATACACTGTATTGGCTGGTTGGGCTTGAGGCAGCACAGATCCCATCAGCTGGGAACAAGCAAATGCTGCTATTCCTAGAAAATTGCCTTTTGTGTGGCTGGGTTTAAGGTGTGATCAACTTTTTGGTGTTGGCACAGAGCTTTGTGCTAGAAAGCAAAGAAACGATCTCAAGAGCCGATCTTCTGATGCGTTCCCGCAGACAGAGTCGTGATCAGGGGTTACTGACGGTGCTAAAGCAAAGCAAAGTTCACACGGGCTTTAATCGCTGTTGTGGGCGTTTGGCACATAAGGAGATCAGACTCCAAGCTATCAAGATGATCATCCAGAGGTTGCAACACACTTCACTTCCACACAGTTATGAAATGTTGGGTTGAAGCAACTTGCCCAACGTTGCCCAAAGTCTTGGGGCATCGTTTGACTGCCTTAATGTGAAACACATTTCTTCTCGTTCCTCTGTCCTCTGCTTAGCCACTGCAAACCTCCCAGCTCTGCAACGGGTGAGACAGGGATCCCAAACCTCATCTTCTGCTCCTCATTCTCACTGCTTCATCTCCAGGCTGGCTTGGATAAAACAGTCTTGTGAATAATGACTGCATTGTAACGAAGGCAGAAAAGGCGCTTGAGTAAAGCAACTTTCATTGTGTTTTTAACTTAAATGCTGGGTCTCTAGTATCTACTTCTAAATCTTATTATTGGTCTGTTAGTCTAGTCTTTGTTGGACTTTTTTTTTTAAGTCTTGCAAAAGCTAGTAGCTTTGTCACATTGTTGTCTTGGTATTTGTATGTGTCAATGGCTTAAATTAACAGATCATCATTGCTTGGTTTCACAGAGCACTTTGCTCCCCTAAACAGATCCCTCCCTGCCCATCATGCTCAGCCAGGTCCTCTCCTCATCTCCCGCCTTCTCCAGCTCTGTTCTGCAATCCCAGTTTTCTCCCTTTAATCCCTGCTCTGCAGATCTCTCATCCTGGCCTTATTCAGCTCCTCCAGGCTGTGATCACACCGGAAAGCATCTCCAGTTCCAGTTCTGATACAGGGATGCAGACCAGGCACATCCCACAGCACAAAGAGTCTTGTTTAGTTCCACACAGGTAGAAATGTAAGTGATGGAAACTGGCAAATGTGTACAAATGCACCCAGGAGCATGTTGCAACAGTGGTTTTTTTATCAAAGACGTTTAAACTTGGCGAAATTCACACAGATTCACATGAAATTCATTAAAAGAAAAAACAGTTCTCTCCCAGGCAAATTTCAAGCCCTTCCTCTAAAGTCCTAGGGATCCCAGAGGAGGTTTTAGAGAGAAGGCTAAAGGCATTTTTTTTAACATGGGTAAAACAACATATTTTTCCCTAGCCTTGTTCTCAGAATCTGCTGAACTGTTTTGACTGAAATTTTGCAAAAAACTTCAGCCTGAGGCAGACAGCTGGCACGGAAATTTTCAGCCCAAACAATTTGCTTAGTATAGTTATGAGAAACTGCAAATGCTGTTTTATTATTAAAGCTTCCTCGCTCTTCCCATAATTGACAGCACTACCAACTTTGCCTCTCCCTAATAAACAGATAACTTGAGATTTTGTTGCAAACTAATTTTGTCTTTGTGTGTTTTATGGATATTTTTATATATTGGAAATTTATTATAAAACTGACACATGCATTTCAGCATATGTTAGCGACTGATGAAATCTCCAGCTTCCTGGAAACAAAAGTGAATACAATTAATGAGCATCCCACAAAGCCAAATCAAAGCGATACAACACTGCAGGATTCGTACAATGGGATTAAAACCAGAGAAATCTCAGGAGATGTTGCATTGACAGAGCAATTACACAAATTCTCATGTATCCCACCTTGGGGTTCATGGTCCTTCTGACTGAAGAATTCTGATTTAATGTAACAACATTCTCCTGTAGCAGCAACTGTTCCTGCAAATCACAGCCAAAAAAGCAAGGGGAAGGGGGGAATAGGAAACCACCAAAACTGAAAGAGCAGATAATTGCATTTTTTGCATGATCAGCTTTTTTTTCTTTTTTTATTGTCATCATGGGTGACTGCTAAGGCTGCAGTTTCTCATCAGAGCCAACCTCAGGACCCATTGCTGTAGAAGGAGAGAGGTCCTGCTCTCCCCCTCTCCTCCCCTTCCAGTGTCCTCTCTCCCCAGCTCCTGTCCTTCCATTCCTTCAGAAAATGTCTGATGGTTTAATTCATCAACCCAGGAGAAAAACAGCTCCATCTTTTGTTAGGCATTGGGGTTTTTTAGGCTGACTTAGTGACTTGCATTGAGTCAATGAGGTGGGAGCACATGGCAAGGAGGAGAGAAAGATGAGGGTACTAACAGCTTTCTTGGAGGTGATGAGTTTTTAGGCTACTTTCATGACCCAAGAGATTTCCTGTTTGCAGCAGTTATATTGTACTGATATGAGACCTAGTTTTATTCATCTTTAAATAGACATGCATGTGATGGCCACAACCAAAAGTTTCAAAATTTAAAATCATTTGATGAATGACAAAGCATTCCTTTTTTTCTGCTTTAAACTCACAATTTGGTCATTTAATTAGGTGACTCCTACTCTGTGGTTGTAGGCATCATGATTTAACAGAGGTCTGCTCCTCCCACATTTTGTTGTTCTTTTCAAGCTGAAAATCCCCTTCTCTACTTAATCTCTCCTGCAAATGTCTTTCCATATACCAAATAATTTTTGCAGCCATTTTCTCTGTCTTTGTTAATTCTACTATAAATTTTGGAGATGGATTGACCAAAAATACATGTGGCATTAAGATAAGAATGCATCGTTAGCTTATGCAGCACCATCCTGACCTATTTTTGTCTATTTTTTTCCTAACATATCCTAAGATTTTCCCTGCATTTTTGGCTGGCATGAGCAGGGAGCCAGTATTTGTAGAGGACACCCTATGGTGATTCCCCAGGCACCTTCTTGTGTGGTAACAGTTAATTTAGAGCCCACATTGCATATGTATTGTTAGATTGGTTTTCCCTTTATACATTACTTTGCTTTTATTGACACTGAATTTCATCTGATGTTTTTATCACCCAGCTAGTTACTCAGTACTGAAAGAACAGGTTGTGGTGTAATGATTGGAGGCTTCAGGAGAGAATGAGAAAGCCCAGCAATGAAAAAGGCTCTCATTTTGACTTTTGTTCTTGTCTTGGGGATACTCTGAACAAAAATATAACCAACAAAATACACTTAATATCAAGTAAGAACAACCAGCCTGCCTGTCTTGTGACATTTGACTGTGGAGTTGTCTGTAGCTCAAATATGTTTGCTTCTCACTGAACACATCAAACTGAGCCTTTTTTTCTTAGGTTCTTTTCTAGCGAGTATCTGCTCTTCCCTCAAACAGAAAATGATGCCCTTTGCTTCATCCATGCTGAAGCACCTGAGTCCTGAACCAAGGGACAATGTAATGACCATCTTCTCACAGCCTGACATGCTTCCCCTGCATCTCCATCTTGTACATTTCACTCCTTCCTATCCTAAAATCCATGCTGTGCTCATGATACCCTGCAGAGACACCTAGGATTTGGAAACTTTTGATAATGTCCTGGTTTTGCTTTTATTTTGCAAGAAAGTGTGAGCAGACAAAGCCACCTGTCTGTCACTTAAAACCCTGTTTGTTGACAGGCGTTTGGGTCTACCTGAGCAGTGCTTGCTTTAGGGCTTGGGTTTTACAGCTTATTATTGATGGTGCTGTTCACAATATTACTTGGGATTAGCAGGATGCACAAATGACTCATATAGAAGCTACAAACCATTGCTTACATCCTTGCATACCCCCCATATGCTTTAAAATGTCATCTGTTTGTGGCTCTCAGTGCCAAACACTGCTGATCATGGGCTCTGGAGAACAACATTATTGTACACCTGCATCACTTAGTTCTGTATTATCTTACACCTTCTGCATAATTAATGTTTTGCTGAATTTTATGTATTTCTTTATTTTGACTCTTTATGTCTTCTTCTGAGGTTATCGGGCAGCAAGTGTCTAGTTGAGAAGATGGTAACAGGAAAGAAGGGGATATCAGAAGCTGATGCTAGGGAAGAAAAGAGGGGGTTTTTGGGAGGTGGCACTGGAGCTGAGGACATGGGGAATACCAGGAACAGAGGGACATGTGCCAGCACTTTCTATGCTAGAGCTGGGTTGCTGCAGCCAGTGCTCTGCTGTGCTCTGTGCAGTTAAGACGGTTTGATTATATTTTTTTTTATTTTGTGGATTTTTTCCCCCTTTTAGAGCATGGAAAGGTAAAAATTCTGTAATATCTCTGCTATGCATGAAATAAAAAAAACAACCCAACAAAATCAAGATGCTTTTTACTTGTCAGTTGCTCTTTCATTCCCCCACACCCAGCCCCAGCAAAGCTGCTGATCAAATGTGTGTGTGCACACACATCCTTCATCTGCAAATGCTCCTGTTTGTTTCTCTCTCCTTCCCTTGTTCGAATGAAAATACCTTGAGTTAACTTTACTAGGCTGTATGGTAGCTCACCTTGCATCATGTTTCCTTGAATATTTCATGAAGGCCTTTTCTTAAAATGTGTGCTGCTCTTGCAGACTGACTGGAGGTGGACATTTCCAGCGATGGAGATTTTTTGGAGATAACAAAAGCCAGTCACATCCAATCTTGCTTGAATTCCCAGAGCGCCACAGCACTTTAGCTTAAACCAGGGCCAGATCCAAGGATCATTACTGTTAATTCAAAGGCTCCCGTTGGTTTTAATGGGCTCTGGATCAGACTTTTTAACTCCTGCTGTGGAGCTGTGCTGGCTCCCCCAGTGCAGAAACATGAAATGGCCGTGAAAATTGAAGGCCAGTTTGGAAATGGATGTCATTTCGACTGCTGGACTAATTGAGCGTATGCGGCTGGGAGGGCGATAGGTTTGGGGTTTTCTTGATGTTTCCAACTAAGTCAAAGTTCCTATAATGAAAACACGTAGCGTGGTGGTTTGTAACTATTTTTATACCTACATCAGACGTGATGTTAGTGGCTTTGAATTATTTAACGTTTTTCTTCCTCAGCTGTCCTCTCTAGTGAGTTTCCATTGCAGGGCTGCAGGAGTGGTTGCGCAAGGAGCAGCACGGGCAGCCTGGCAGTGTCTGATGGGGGGGATGTTGCCTGTTCTTGTTTTTTTCTTATTTTTATGTCTTTAATCCTATTTTATTCTTTCTCTTGCTGGTGAGAGGAATGACAGGCCAAGGTATTAAATCATACTGACCAGCGTGGGCTGAAAATGAAGTACATGCCAGCTAAAGACACAAATGGGGAGTTTTCTGCTTAAACCACTGAGCGCTAATGTCTGTCACATAGGAGGAGCCAACTATTTAACATTCAGTCCATTCAAAAAACATTATTATGTCCCAACGGTAATTTAAAACCACATCTGTTAGAACCATATGTGGGGGAAGTATACCTTTTTTTTTTCCTTTTTTTTTTGAAGTCCCAAGTTATCCTGTTTATAGGGTTATCTTCAATGTGGGCCTCTTTCAAAAATTCAGACTGACAGCCATGAAATGCCTGGAACAAAAGAACAAAATGAATTGAACTCTTATCTTTTTCTCTTTGTAATTAATGTGTGGGCTTTTAGTGGATATCTGCAAGTAGACATCCAGCTTTGAAAGGAAACCTTCTATAGATTGGGATCATGCCTCATGCCTCTGTTGTCTATAACCTGATATTTGTTTTTCTATCGGAGATATTTGATATTTCACAGTTTTTTCCTTGCTGTTATTCCAGATTTCCATTAACAATGTGTGTGACCTTTGAAAATAGCTCTTTGTGGCAGTCAGAACATCTAATTTTTACTTTGTGAAATTGCCATTGGGTTATTCTGTCCTTAAAAACAGAAGATAAAGGTTTGTTTTCAAAGCATCCTGTCTTTATGATCTGACTAATACTTACAGGCATCATCTTGAGGTCCTTAAACCCTAACAGTGCTAATCGCACAGTCAACATGGTTAATGGAAGTTGGCTCCACAGAACCCTCAGGTCCAAATATCTGCTAGAGGTTTCTCATTGTATGGTAGGGAAAGTGCTCTGTGTCACCTCTACATTGTGTGCCACATATTTTGCCATGTCTCTGTGTACTGAAGTCCCAGTTCATCCCAGCTAAACATAAGCACCTGAGTGAAGTGCTTTGAAAGAGGGTAATTGGTCACAAACAGTTGTACCTCCAGACTTCAAGCACAGAAGCTAAAGGAGCTCCTTATTCCTTTACCCGTTTCACCTGCTCTATGTGAGAAGCGCCTTCAATAAAATCTGGACAAAGCCTGAGTGGCTGGCAAGCACTGATCTTCTCTCTGTGCTTATCAGGACTACACATTGGGGTAGGGAACATTTCTGTTATGTTGCCTCTCTCCTCAAAACTCCAGTTTTGGATGGTGATGGCAGGGAGAACCATGCTTCAGCTATGATGGTAAGGCTGCACTATCCAATACCAGTGTTCAAGCTGTGATCCCCTGTTGTTAACTACAATTGTGTATTTTTTGTGATGAATTTGAGCACTCTCAGACCTCAGTCTAACACTTTAAACTATCCCCATCCCACCCCTGCTATAATAAACAACAAATAACTGCTCTGCTGAGCCTTTTATGTAAGTACCAAATGCTTCGTCTTGTGGAGAGTCCCATAGAAATCTTGGCCCTTCCTTGAAGTAATAGATTTTCCCTATTAAGTGAACCCACATCTGTTTTCAGCATCCGCCTTTCTACTTTTTGTCCATCACAAAGAAACAAAGTATCTCAATAAGAAATAGTCAGAAAGTAAATAGATAAGCATACAAGTTGCATTCATGAAACCACTCTTCATGAGCTACACATCTTTCCAGTGGCATTTACAGCATGGCATATTGCGCGTCTCCCTCCAGCTGTGTTTTAAGCACTGAGCAATGAATTTCTTGCCTAAATAGGATGTCAGCAATCCCGATGTACAGAGCACCTGACAACCAAAGAGTTAAATATGCAGCTATAAATAGCATGCCTACTTTGATGGGATGCATTGTATTGCAATTTTAGCTCTAATTAAAGTTTGGTTGTAGGCATGAAATATCTCAGTCTTTCAGGAACATGTGTAAATCTCTGAAATTAAGCTGGTTTTTGTTGTCTGAATGTTTTGGCACAGTTGTGCCATTGCATATGAAGTTTTATGAGTAGCAGTATAATAAGGATGGTTTTGCATGTCAATGAGCAGCATTTTTTGATTCATTTTGGGTTAATCATGTGCTAAAGTTAAATTGGAATGCGTTAATTTGTTCTTGGTTTAAAATGAAACTCCAGCGTGTCCAGAAAAACTTGTGCTTTCCTGTAGTGAGCTTGACGTTGAAAAGGTTTTGTGGGGTTGATTGCTTCCAGATAAGTGGGAAAGTAGCTATGCTGAAAAAATCCTTTGATTTGAATGATGTACATCGAAAATGCGGGTAAAGATGAAGAAAGCTACAAGAGAAACAACACTTTTTATGCTTTTGGCATAGAAATACACATTTTTATGTATTTCATATTCCTACTCCCTGTCCTTGTGTGATCCCTGAGCACTTGATGGATGAGAAAGATAATTGTTGATCATTTCATGAAGCTCTGCCAGTAACACATACCAAATAGAATTAAACCTCCAATTTTATGCTTTTAAATACATTTTTCACCAAATATGGCAATTAACCACTTCTCTGTCAGAGCAGGAGGAGGCAAGGCACTTCGTGTTGTATTTTCTGGCCACGCTTAGTGTGACATGTGGGCTTTTACATTTTCAAAACAGTTCCTGACTTCTGTTAGATCATTTCACCTTTGAGGTTTCATGGGGGTCATCCTAGAAATTCAGGAAAATTGCCACAAATGATGCTTTTGCTTGTTAGACCTCTTTGCACGGTGGAGTTGGACCAGCTCCAGTAATTCCTGTCTCACTAGGTAACTCATGACAAGACGCTTGCAGCTGGGACAACGAACAAGGGAAGTTTAATGTCATTCATCTCTGATTTTAACGCTATGCCCCTGGTGTAGATTTCAGGCTCATTTCTTGGAGGAAGGCTTTTTAAAATACCTGTTGTCAAACCAATTCATTCCATCCAAGGCTAGTGTTCTTCTGCCTACGATATAGGCAAAAAATGTTATTCGAATCAACTTTAATACAGCTGTGATCCTACTCAAAAGGAGAACAGACATCATCCTTTTCTCTCATAAGTGAGAATACCCAAGTAATTCTCATTTTGGAATGACAACCCTCAACCGGAGGGACCACCTTTAAGGAAAAACAAGGGGAAATGACTGGTTACTATTGAAAATTAACACCTGATGGACACTGTCAGCACAGCCTGTGTGCGGCAGTTGGCCTCCAACTGTCCAGAGCCCAAATCCACTGGGACACGCAGCGCGATGCACTTTGCTCTCTTCTTGAGCATGAGGGCACGCACCATTAGCTGACACTTGTTTTTACAGCAAACATGCTAGACAGCTTGGGTGGGAGCTGAACAGCCCCCAGCTTGCGGACTGTGTCCCACGGGACATTTAACTGATCCCTTTTCTGTCGCTGTTTCTTGGTCATTGTAGAGACATCTCTTCCTTGCTGCTTCATTAAAGGACATGCTCCCCAGCCCTCCTTTTCCAGTTCCTTGTGCTTTAGTGTTGGGTGGACCTTAAATTTGAAACAAATATAAAGCAATTCTGAATGTCCTGATTAAACTACATGGAGTTGTGGTTACACTAATTAGTTGTTAAGGAGACAGTTTCATCTTAATAAGAAGGTTAAAGGAGGGGATATAGGGACTTCTGATCTGCCTGCAGCTCTGTTTTGTGACCCAAGAGAAGTCACTTGCATTGTCTCTTAATTTATCTCTCCATAGAAAAAGTTTTCTAATAACTTCCTAGTTATTTCCTCTTTGCCAAATCATTTTGTAGACAAATCATTGTGGCATCTCTGTCTCCCATTCTCCCTTCCTTTAATATATCACCGCAGTGTCCTGACAGCACTCGTTTTAGGCTACAGAAATTCAGTCCATCATTCTTTATACAAAATTATTGAATGGGAATCACATTTGCAGTCAAGCTGGGAAGTAGAAAGCTAGTTGACCTGTCTTCTGGGGCATTTGGTTTTATTAGTTTTCTACATGTGTTTACTTTGATCTCTTCAATGCTGTCCTAGAAGACAATTCCAGGCCAGATCGTAAAAATGTCAGT
Source organism: Mesitornis unicolor (assembly GCF_000695765.1). Lineage (NCBI taxonomy): Eukaryota > Metazoa > Chordata > Aves > Mesitornithiformes > Mesitornithidae > Mesitornis > Mesitornis unicolor. The sequence goes on from NW_010179299.1 coordinate 15,324, forward strand.
TTCTTCAAACACACGCACAAAATCCTTTCTAAATTCGTCAGATCTTCTCAATTACAAATCCATTGTTCTGTATGAGACAGAGACTGTTGCTTCTACTTGGAAAAGATTAGCCATTTAGCTGTCAGGAGATCTCAGCACCCAGCACTGTCTGTAATGTGTTGTGTTCGGCATAGATGCATTCCCAAATCTACATTGTCCCAAATGTCAGATTAAGAAATGAGCTGAATTCTACGTTACACCAAGAGCTAAATCCTGGGACATTTTGACAATACATGTTTATTTCCTTTCTGCAGATCCTATACTCATTAGAGATTGATAATTTCAGAACATGCACTTGACCTGTGCTCCAATACACTGGGTAGGCCCTTTCTTGGCTGGATAAAAAAGGAAAGGGAAAAAAGATACTAGAATCATAGAATCATAGAGTGGTTTGGGTTGGAAGGGACCTTTCAAGGTTTAAAAATCATCCAGTCCAACCCCCTGCAATGAGCAGGGACATCTTCCACTAGATGAAGTCACTCAAAGCCCCATCCAACCTGACCTTGAATGCTTCCAGCGATGAGGCATCTACCACCTCTCCAGGCAACCTGTGCCAGTGTCTCACCACCCTCATTGTAAAAAATTTCTTCCTTTTCCATTTTCTCATGCCAAGTATAGTATATTAAAAGAGAAATCATGTTTCAAAACAATCACAGACCCAACATTAGCAGAGTATTAGGCGTCTAACATTAAATCTGTTTAGATATAGTCTCCTCATGCAGAACGTTGGTAGTTGGTAACAATACGGTTAACTTTCCAGCTTGTTTTATCAGTAATGACTCAGTGTTTTCTACACATAAAAGCTGGGGTGGAGACAGAAAATGCCAAATGAAGCAGACTCCTTGGAGTACAAACAGAGAAAAGATCTGCATTTCTAGATTAAAGCAAATCCCTTTATTGCCTTGATTTATCCTCATTCATTTGACAAAATGACCGCGTGAAGGACATCATCAAAACACAGTTATCTTAACTGTTTGGTCAAGCACCACCCATGTCCAGGCTACTTTCTGAATGAAGGTGTTGGGAGAAGTATGAGACTGCGAAGGGAAAGATTCCCCAAGTCTAAAAGCTTTATTTAACTTAAGATTGGTTGGAGAAACTGAGGTGTTAAAGGCACACAATTTGGGTAACATATAAGAGGGCCATGCAGGATCACTTCATTTTATTCATATGAAAGGAAGATCAGCTCTTCAAACTGAAACAGACAGAAGCATAGGGAAGGGAGGATCCCAAAATAAACTGATAGAGCCCAAATATTTTTCAATGCGTGCTCATAACAATTACTGTTAGTTTAGACATCCTTTTGGGGAGCCATCCAGAGAAGAGGAAGAGAGTAGGAAAATATTTTCTAAAAGATTAACACAAGAAACCTCCATCTTTTCCTTACAAGCTGCACTGGGAGATACGATGAAGACAGATTACAAAATCCCCCTGAGGCAAACGTGCCAAAATATTTTTCACTAACTGTCCAGTTAAAGCATCTATTTAGTGAGCCTATCAAAAGCAGATGCCACATTTCGTTTTGATAAAGGACAGTGCAGGAGCTCTTGATGGGAACTATTACCTTTTGGTCACCAGGGAGCTGCTTACTAATAGAAATTAAAGTCTCCTTTTTCTTTCTTTTATTTAACTTTGGGTGAGTATGGTGAGGGAAGGTTCCTTGTCAAAACTCCTCTCTTTAAGAGTCAAAAAATCCTGTGGGTTACATTCCTTTCTTCTTGAGATCTCCTTGGCAGAAAGGTTGCGTTGGCCAAGGCCCAGGGATTTCTAGCTAATAAATTATTATTTTGGAGGGACTGCTCACCCTGTAGCCATGCTAATTAGGTTCTTACAAGCAATTCAGGTCAGTTTATATTCTCAATATTAATGTAGGACAGGCAGGTGGGATCACATGTTGTAGTTTTTTCGTATTTGCAAAATAAGGCAGCCACAGTTTTTAAGGATATCCATGTTAAATTCTAGGTTTTTCAAAGTGTCTTTGGGGCAAAACTGGATTACCAGTAGCTCCCTGTCATTTCTTGTTATTGGCTCTATATCTTCACAGTCCTCATTAGAAATACTTTATGACTGATAAGATAGGTAATATCTAGGTAAGAAGGTATCGGAACAACATGGATGTCCTTGGTGTATCTTCTTCACACCCCAACTACTCTTTGAAAAATTTCCATATGATTATTAATCACTCCAAGGCATATTATTTCCCACTTGAGAAACAGTGACTGAAAGTCAAAGATAAAGAGAGAGGCACTGCCAAATAATGTTTTGCAGGAGGACATTGAGTATATTTCAACTAAAAAAAATATAGCCCACAAAAATGCTTTCCAGTAAAGGGTGTAGTTTTTAGAGTTGCCACAGTATTGAGCATTGCCAAGGACTTATGATGACAGGAAAACTGCTTTAATAATCAAACTATGTAAGAAGAAAACTAGGAGGTTAAAGACCCCTCTGTGAGATGACTAAGTGTCTAATGATTTCAGTATTCCTGTTACTTGTCTTTAGTTTTCTGCAGGTGTCAGCTGACTCTTCATAACCCCAACACATTAATTCAAAATGTTTTTTATCCTTTATAAAATATAATGGATATAGCAACATGGATTAACTAATCCCTATCTGTATAAGAAGGGCTATTCCTGACTAAAATTTTATTCACAAGGGGAATTGTTCTGGTACAGTGTCTTAAGTGTCTTCTATAAGTTATTAATGATATTTTTTACTTCTTATATATGTTTTCAATGAACTTTTTACAAGATTATGAGAAACCATTTTGTAGATTTACGTTGCTGCCCAGGTCTATTATAATACAAAATAATTTTAAAAAATTGAGCATTGCCAATAGTTTGCAGGTAATCTAAAAGTTGGGGGAGATAGTAATGAACAAGTAGAAGATACTGACAGAGATCTAAGTATCTTGGTAAGCTACGTGCAGACAAGCAATCTCTTCTTTAATGTAGTGAAACGTAAACTCATATATCAAAGTAAAGAAAAAGCAAAGCATACTTGCCATTGAGGATACTCTATCCAGGCACTCCAAGACTGCAAAACACTTATCTGGCATGATGGATAATTAGGTCAAAAAAGAGCTTTCAGTTCAATGTGAACCTTTACTCGTGTACGTGAACAGGGGAGTCTCATGCAGGCATAGTGAAATCACCTCAGTATTTGGCATGGGTTAACTGCTGTAGAAATACTTCTTTAGTTTGGTGGTAGAGAAAGGATGTGAATCAACTAGAGAAAATTTAGAAAACAAGATATGAGAATGATTTAATGCTTGGTAAGAGATTATACAGTGCACAACAGGAAAAACTCCAGTTGTTTGCTCCTCAAAGTGCAAGTTTAGGACCGGTGCGATCATTCTGACTTCCTACAGAGGCAACAGAAATTCACTGGCAAAGGGGTCTTCTGAATATGTGGGACAAAGGTGCATCTGCAAGAAATGTCAGGAAGCTGAAGCTGGGAGAGACAAAGAGACCTGAAGTAAGCTGTGCGTTATTTACTATGAAGGGAAAACCTCAAGGTTTAATATAGTGATTCTCTAGACGTGCAATATATTTTGCTTTGTTGTGTTTGTAGTAAATACTTTTGTTCAAGCTGGAATTGATTCAGCTACACCCTCTACTCTGTGTTACACAAAGGGTCTGGCTAGTGGTCCCTCTTCTCTGTGTAACTTCTGAATACACAATACATGTATTTTGATATTCAGCACCTCACTCTTACAATCTCCCATGTGGATAGCGGTGGCCTTCTTTGACCTGTGCATGTTTTAGAAATAGTGACAAATGCATTTCCTGAGCAGAGCTTTGATTTCCAAAACCATTCAGGGTTGCGTTTTGTTGTTGTTGTTGTTGGCTTGGGTTTTGTTGTTGTTGTTGATGGTTTGGGGTTTTTTGTTTGTTTGTTTGTTTTAACGAGAGTTCTATCAGAGGTATTCACACGTCCTAAATATGAATATAATGAAACTTAAGATGCAAGAAAGCAGGTTTTCTCACAATAATTTGGATTGTTTTGCCATTCTTCACCTTTTGTACTAATCTGCATATGTACAAAATGAATGCAAATCACTTATAATTTGATAGCAGTTTACATCCCAATATACACCATATGTGACAAGAGAGAAAGAATATGAAGCAGCAGATATTCAACTGTCTGCTATTGAACCTATATTGAACTGGAATTTTTTAACAACTGTGGAAATAAAAACAAGGTTCTTTTCTAGTTTTGAGGGTTTTGGAGCAGAGAAAGCCCGGATGTGAACACATAGCATTTATTTAATCTGAAATTTGTTATGTTGCTAATCCAGAGCAACCTCACTACAAGCAGCTGGGTTCGATTGTGCATCACTTTTTTTTTTTCAGCTTCATGCCCCTTTTAGTTTTCTAACTTGGCCCAGCCTGCAACACAGCCTTCCCATCATATATAGATATGTTTTGTTTTAGGAAGAACAGGGCAACAAATCCATCAATCTTATTACCAAGCAAAGGAAGAAGTAAGGAAAAAGAAAAATTTTCCTTTCTTTAATGTTACTGAAATGGAACTCTGATCTGTTCCTAGCATCAGTCCCTATCACCTGTGTAACTCCTTATGATTACATCAAAGTTAAAACAAGGTTCACTGAGCCATTTGCACTTGGGAATGGCTGTGAGCAAACATGTGGACAGGTCTGGAGGTGGTGATGGCTCCTGGCTTCTTGAAATTGCTGCACCTTAATTGGAGCTCCTCATTTATCCATTCCCTCAAATTACAACCAAAATAAGATAAAGAAATATTCCTGCCCAATTTGTATATCCAGTTGTTCTCATTTCAGTCCTCCTGATTAGGGCAGAGATAGAAATGTGTTGTCTCCTGTCAGATGGGGAGAGAGTGGGACAAGGATTTTGGCTTTGTGGCAAGGGATGGGCTTTTTGGGAACTGAGGCGGCAGGGGCAAATTCAGTGTTTTAAGACCGTGTTATTTCACTTCCAGAAAGTTGTTGGGCTCTGCAAAACTTAGCAGAGCATCGGCTCATGAGCATGATTACAGGTAATTGTAACTTATAAGTGCAGTGGCGTTCAAGGCCTTATTCCTTGTTCTTTTTTTTAGTGTTTGGTTTCGCAAGCGATAGCTTTCATTGCAGCTTGAAACACCAGACAATTGATTATTGAACCAATAATTGTGGCATCGTAAAATACCTACTCGTTACACAAAGCTTTCCTTATCACACTCAGGCTTTGCTGAGGTGGGGCCAACCTTATGTACTTACACACATTCTTTTAGTTTTTCTTCTCTGTATTCCTGCTTTAACAGATAATTCCCAAAGCACTTAAGGAACTGGAGAATTAATGAAGAATGACACAAAAGTTTCCTTCCTTTCTAAGGGACTCGCACCAATTTTCACCCAAAATGCCTAATATATTGATTTTAGAAACACCCTATTTTTCATAAAAAAGTATCACTGGCAATTTAAAAAGGGGATGGTTAATCTGAAAAGCAATTGTTTCTTTCTGATACTTTCAGCCATATTTGTCATTGCTTTTATCTTTGTCATTTTCCTTTGTCCGAAGAATTGATTCTTCTACATGAAATTTAGCCTCTCCTCCCTGTGTAAAATTTCCCATGAGTAAAACTAATAGTAAAGGCTATTACCCAACATATTACCCAAGGCTGAGGTAGTTATTCTGACTGTCTATTTTTATTTAATACTATATATCTTTTTCTCTTTACCCATAGGATGAGGTTTCATTCCCATTAGTCCGGTTATAGGCTAGTGTGACTCCACTGACATCACTGGAATTATATGCTCACTATCAGTGGTATTATCGAGTGGCCAGTTCCTATACCCTGGAAATTTAGTTTTGATCTATACAAACCCATCTATGTTAGACAATGCAGTATAGTCTCTCATGCCATTATTTATGAGTTTGCTATTGCAAATGAGAAACAGGCTTTGGATTCGTAGGTGCTCTTTTCATTTCTCAAAGATGATCAAAAGAGAGCTTCGTTGAACACATGTTATGAAGTCACTGACTATCATTGATCTCTGCAGTCTTTGTCCCATTTGTGGGCAGATTTGTGAGAAACAGAAATGTCCCACAATTTCTTTGCAGAGCAGCTCTGCCTTATGAAGACATAAGACCAATTAGTGGACCTGGTATTTACGTTTGCTTACTGGGAGTCCTTAGATTAGCTCTGTATTTGTACTATAATGACCATAGGGATTAAGGTTACACATAAATGTTTTGTAATGTGTGGTAAGTCTGTAGGACCTTCTTACACAGGAAAAATAATTTTACCTATCAAGCTGTTGTGGGTTAACCCCAGTAGGAAGCTAACCTGCACACAGCTGCTCACTCACTCTCTTCCATGGGATGGGGGAGACAATTGGAGGGGTAAAACCAGATGTAACTAAACACTGTTTATCAACAGTGTTACAACACTGTATTGGTCACAAATCTGAAAAAAAATTCTATGAAGAAAATTTACTCTATATCCCAGCCAAAACCAGTATGCAAACCAAGAGACAAAATGAGCAGAGAAGGGAACTGAAACAGAGGTGGAGGCTGTCATAAAACCTTAATATCAATTGATTTGGACCATGATCTCTTCCACACTTCTGCAAACTTTCATTGACTTCAGAAGAGTTATCTGATTATGTCCAGCTAATGAATACTGTTAAATAAAGTGGTTGTTGGGACATCTGTGAACTTCCATTATATGGTAGTTCAAGGAGTAGAGCAGCACAGTCCCGTAGCACATGATGTTGTAAAGTTACCAAACCACTTTATTACCGTAGAAAATAGGAACTGAATTCTGCTATCATAACACCTTAAGTCTAAAGTTAGCAGGCTTTCATCCAATTCGTGCTGAGCAGAATATATCCCAAAATGTTTCTAATTTTTGTCTCCCTTCCAAAATCTCTCAAACACAATGCTGGATCCACAAAGAGCAGTGCTGGGGCTCATATCCTTCTTAAGGAGCATGGCACATCAGAGAGCTGCAAGCACCAGCCATTGATCCAGAAGCTTGTGCAATGTATGTATGTTTGTGCCACATCAACAGTGGAAGGTCACATTTAATTTTCTCCCAGAAGAGCACCCTCTGAGCTGACACATGGAGATAAAGATACTACTCATTATAGTGGCTGTGATTTTTCTACTCAAATAGGTTGTGTGGGAAGTAGATCAGACTCCAGTCCCTGGGGTGCAGAACAATCCATACAGGAGTCCCTCGGCCTGCTGAGCCAGCAGAGCGGCTCCTCTTTGCTTCCTAATTTCAGATAAGAGTTAAACATAAATAATAATACCAAAAAGTCTGATAATCTTGCAGTATGGTTTAAGTGCTGCATATAATCTTTGAAAAAGGAAACAACAACAAAAAGATAAAACTCCAAACTGTTTAATTCTCTGGTATTAAAGTACTGAGAATTTAGT
>NW_010179299.1:22796-47813 GCF_000695765.1 Mesitornis unicolor
AAATTAAAGATGTAAAATGCAAACCAGGGCATTTTGAAAATATGTGGGATGATGTTGACTCTTTCAGTTATATTCAGCATTTCTATCTCAAGGACAGATCCTGGAGTGTCAGATTCTTGACTAGACTATCTGCTGAAAGAAATGATGCATTTTTATAACAGCCGAGGATCCCGTTGTCTCATTAGAAAGCATCTCCTGTGATTTTCCTAAATGATTTGTGCAGTGGGAAAAAAAAGAAGAGAGGGGAAATACTACAGGATTATTGGGGGAAAAAAAGACAGCAGACATAGAAGAACAGGCAACAGGATCAAATAAAAGAGGCTAGGAGAGATGCTTCCATAAGCACAGAACAAATTAAGAGATCTCCATGATGGTAAGATTATTTCCTTAATGAGCAATAGAAGCTGAAGGAAAAGAGGTAAGAAAATGGTCAGTGAAAGAGGAGGAGAAGAAGAGGCAGATTCCTGGAGGCAGAGATGAAAATGCTCAGCATGCAGGGAAGGTGACAGAAAGACAGCTGAGAAGAACGATAGGGATCCAAAACTAGTGGGGAGGGACTGAAGATGGCATTTCTAAGAAAACTGGTGGTCAGAGGAGCCTCAAAGTTTTAGTCCTTCAGCAAGAAAGTGCTAGGACATGGCACTATTTCCAGCTTTTACTAAGAGCCTTTACATGGTGTGTCACAACTCACAATGTTAAACCTTGAAGGCCAAGTGACTGCTTGAAGAAAATGCAATAATTCCCTGAAATGAGCTGCCTGGGGAATCTCATTGCCTTTGTTAAAGAGAAATTGTATGTAAAAGTCAAGGAAGAATAGTCAGACCTTACATACATGTGCCAGAGCTACTGAAGTGCCTAGGCAATGAGAAATGGACTGATAGGTGCGAGCCACCATCTGTGTTTGTAATGTCAGGAAAATAAGGCTTTTATCTTTTTTGTGTGCATCTTGCCTGTGCAGAGGACAGAAAAAAACCCAGAGTGTTTTGGGAGACATTGAAGTTTCTCTTCCTCTTGATATGTTCCTTGGGCCCCCTTTGACAAACTTCCATGTGCTCCTCAGGTCTGGAGACCTAAACAAGAATGAAGAAAATCCAGGGCTCATCTTGGAGACGATCTTTTAATTCGAAGGAGACAAAACCTTGCTTTCCCTAGAAAACAAAGCAATTCTTCATTGGGAATGATTCCAGGTTGGGTGCCAGTGATGTGGTGGCTGTGGTCCTTCTCCATTCCCAGCATGCAAAAGCCTGCAGCACCAGAAGCCCTGCTCACCCATCGCTGTGGTTTTGTTAGTTAAATGCTTAAATACAGATTGTTTGTGGACCCAGCCCTGCGCTCTCACAAGGAATGTGGAAAGCAAAGCTGTAGGTTTTTTTACATATTGACTCTCTTTTTCACACTTCTGAGAAGTGACTTAGGAAGGAGAATGAACAAGTGAGGAGAATTTTTTCTGTCATTGCTATATGTGGGGGTGATTCCAGAAAACACTGTAAAGTACTTCTGGATTCAGAGCAGTATGAGAGCAAGTTTCAATGCAATATCTTTGTTTCCTTATGCGTATTCTTGCCTCTGTTCCCTTTCAAATTGATTTTTTTGTTTTATTTTTAAATTTTTGTTCAAGGCACAGTTTTATTTGATTTATATATATGCTATGCTTATGGTAGCAATCATCTGATTTGCATTTGCACATTTAGTATGGATCGTTCTGTGTGTACTTTCTTTTTCTATTTGCACAGATGAAGAATAGTGTTTAAAATGGTAAATTCAATAGATTTGCACTTAGGCATCTTCAGGAAACAAAAACACAACTATGTAGAAAAATTCTGCTTTAAGCTGGTCTCTGTAGTCTGACATCCCATAGTCTGGAATTGATAACCATGTTTGCTGTATGTGTGATTAAAGAATAAGCACTGAAGCCTGGAAAAGAAAAATAAAAACAAAGGAAGAACAGTATTTTATTGTCTTGTCCATGAATGTCCACAGCAATGGAGAGAGGAGGACTTTTTTTTCAAACAGGAATATTTCTCAAAGCTTTTCATGAGATGGCAGCTCTTTAGAAACGAGGACTGGGAAGGAGAACTTTAGTTCAAGTAATGAGAAATCTGGAAAGTGAGAAGGACCAAACTAAAAGCACCTTCATGTTTTTTCTGAGGATCATGAGGAGAAGAGACACTTGTCAGAAAGACAGTGAGGGTATTGCTAAGCAGGGAGAAAAGCCAGCACAAAACCATCTGTAATCCTTTATGGTTCTTTATTTTGCAAGATGGAGCAAATGTATGCTGCCTCCCCACTGCAAAAAAGCAACTGCAAGGTATTGCTTCTGTTTGAATAGTTTCTGATAGTAATGCCTCAACTCTGCATATAAAACATTTAGGAAAAATAGCAAGTGCAGCAAGTCTAAGTGGGGGAAGAACGTGCTCTTTCATGGTGATTAATATCCTGCTGTTGCTTACATATGGTCCATACTGAGTGAATGGGCAAAGGTAGTCAACCTTGAAATCAGTATGCAAACGTAGCCTTAATTAGATGTTTCGAAGGTCCAATTTGCCTGTCCAGTCACCTCCTTTTTTCTGATTGTACTTTCCTAGAAAGTCAAGGGAGAATGCTAGCAGTGCTATGTATTTATGCTCCGCAGCAGTATCCTAGAAATACTTGATGGTTTTTAACCAGAAAGCAAATCGGGGAACTCAAGCAAGAAAAAAAGATGGTCTACAAATTGGCTTACTCATTAACAGTTACAAAGGCAGGAAGATAATCCTTATTGGTGCACACTGCCCACAGAATATCTGAAGTCCCTGTCTGTTGCCCCTGATTAGCTCTCTTCATAGGTTTCCCCTGGGGAACGATGCTGAAAGCCAAGGGGAGGGACAGGGGCATGGGGGCAGTACTGGGCAGTGTCACCAGACTACTTGAAAGAGAAATGCATCATCTGCATGTCTGTAGGTGACAGATGGGATTTAACTGTGATTGGCTTGTATGCATTTCATGTTTCTCATAATCCTAATGCTTCCCTTCATCACTGAGCTCTGCTAAACCTAAATATCTAAAAACCTTTCCCTCAAATGCTTACCTGTGTTTGAGAGTGTCACTGTAGCTCGTTTTCTCACCTTCCAAGCTCCATATCCACACTTGTGTGGGAAGAACACCATGAACTTACTTCTCTTCTTTCTCTCTTTGTGTGTTAAAAAATGAGGGCTGAGGATATAACTTGAAAAGAAGAGGAAAATTAATGTATTCCTTCAATTCAAGCTATGGTAGAAATAAAATCACATGTACTATGCTTAAATTAATTTATACATAACTTTGCTCTGTCTGGTACCTTCTGTTTTCTCATTTGTAACACTGTATCCTATAGTCCCCAGTACTTTTCAAACAACAGCACTAAGACAGTAAGTATTGCTGTCCGTCAGTTTGCTAGCCTTTCTTCTATAAGGCTTTCTGTCTGACTGATTTTGGTAAAACAAAAAAACAACCCAGAATTACCTTTTATAGGGATGAGGATAGTTTTTTCAAATGTTGTACCATGCACTTATCTTGTGTTTCTGCACAACAGAGAATAGAAATAAAATGCACAGAGTTATGCCCTCCACTATTTAAAAAATAAATTAAATTTAAAAAAGCTTACTGGCTCAACTGTTGACTTCAGGCTTTGTCTGACTCTATGCCTTCTGCAGAGCATCTTCTCTGCAGCACGGTGATGTAAAATAAACTGTTTGCTTAAAGAATTTGAGGTCACCAGAGAAAAAGCACCCAATGAATGCATCATATTGTGAGGCAGGGGAATATTCATGAATGGCTAAATTTAGTTGAAAAAAATAATACATTACCAGCTAGACCAGTAAGAAACTAACAGATCTCTGGCACCACCGACTTGGGTGCCTCTTTCATAGTGAGTGATGGAAGTTGATAAAGACACAATGAAACATAAAACACTGGCCCCATGGCTTCTTTTGTTTGGGGAACAATGACTTTCAGATGCAATTAAAGGCAGGGGCCTGGAAATTGTGTGCTTGTACTGTGTTTTCTTGGGCATGGAGATTTGTGTCTCTAGTATACCGCCCTCTGCTTAATGAAGTATTCTTTAAAAATATTGTGAAAGAGCCTTTTTAATTTTTGTTTTAAAGTAGTCACTAAAAAATGGACTCTGCCACAATATTGCTATTATTAATTCACTTTTAATCACATGCATTACAAGGCAAAGCCTGAGAGTAGATTGAAACATGATATAAAAGGTGCTAATTTGATAATGAACAGCAATCCACAGTATGTCTTCTGTGCATTTTTCTCATATAATTCCTCTTGATCCCTTGGAATATCACATGCCAAATGAAGCAGCTGCGTTAATTTTAATTCCCCATGTCCTTCTCTTGTGAGTTTTTTTTTTGTGTCTTCTCAGAAATTTTAACTGTGGCTGGTTTTGATTCTGTAACAGCAAATATTCTGTGATATAATGTGTGGATGAGGATGGCAGTTGTGGCTGTGTGTCCAGCCCATCAAGAGAAAATCTGGGCCCTGGAGCTTTCTGTGGTGTTTGAGCAAATCATGTAGACTATGTACCCCAGGAGGCAACATTTCCTCTTTATTCAGCTTCACAAGTTAAAGATGAAGGTGGCTGTCAGCTGGGGTACTGAAATGCAGTGTCTCCAGCAAATCACCCCTGTATGTTTTAGAAGCACAGAATACTCTGTCCTGCTTTTTCTGACACTATCTGGCTTCTGGCAAACTGTCAGCACCATCCACATTTGGGTAAAATTTGGAGTCTGTAGAATAGCTAAAACTCTATAATAACCAGCTGCTATGGAGTCTAAGTGGAGGCAATCCCAGGAAAAGGTTTTCTTCACTGCACTGAAAGCTCTGTGCTCCTTTCCAGGTTACTTGCATCCCTAGAAATGACTGACGTGTAGAGTCTCCAAAAATGCAGATAGCCTCTAGGTCTTACATTGTGGAGAGAACTTGAGTTAAAATGTATAAAAATATGGTGGATCTATGCCTTAGTGTGGCAAGGTCTTCTTAGGGTATCTCCTGTCTAAGTAGTATGAGAGCTCCTCAGTTGTTATATAAATGTTGCCTGATATCTTCAGTCTCTGATCACTTGTCCCTGAGTACACCATGGAATCTACTTCTACCATTGCTTGAGGGTATGGGCATATATTCAGTGGGAATGAATGCCACTTGGACATAGACTCTTCATCTCGCCATCCTGAAAAGCAAATTAGATAAAGCCTTATGGAGTGATAGTAGGGATGTGGATGGCCCTCCATAGTTCCCTGTGGTCCCATTTGTTCATAATTAATTCGTTACTGGGAGCTTGTCAGTGAATCTGTGGAAAATTTTTTAGCATGTATAGGAGGCACCCTTATTTTCTTGGGGAGAATTTTTGAGGTCATTTAAGATTACACAAAATTTAGAAGTGTTGGGGAAGGTGGTAATCTCTTTATCATTAGAATTACAATTTGTCATGGCATATCACGTTGACAAGTATGACATTGTGATTGGTCATCCAAAAATATTCCTCAAAATCATTGTCAGGGCATTGTGGATCTTGGAAAGATCAAATCAACTGCATAGACCTCAGGCATCTGAACTTATGGATGTTTTATTCAAGACAGTCAGTGGGTCCGCTTAAAGGTTTACAAGCTCTCTGTGTGAGCACAATCTTTCTAATATGTTCATTGTAACAAATCAACGGCAAATGAAAGAAGGGCTAAGATGAAGAAAGATGCATGGTGTGGTCCGAGAAGCTGGCAGCAACGAGTGGGAAGTACCATCTTTTGTTCTTGATTGCACTTCTTAGTTGTGTAGCAAAGCAACTGTAATAAAAAGTTTTGCAAAATAGCCTTGGCATCAAATTTAATGATGGGGTTTCTGTTCCAAGGAATGAAACTCCAGGGCATCACTAACCAACCCACTGAACATACACAGTAGGCAATGCAAAACAAAATATCACAGAGATTTTATTTTGTAGAGCTGCTACTATTTGGTGGTGTGATCCATACTTTCTCCCTAAATGTCGAACATGCTACATTTTCTTAAAATCCTGTTCTCAGTGGAGAGTCAGACCAAAGCTCTCTTTGCCTTCAGGAATGAAAACCAGAACCTTGATCTACAAATGTTCCTCATGGAGCAGCGAGACTTGGTTTTGCTGGGATAGAATTATATTCATTACAGTAGCTGATAAGAATTTTTTGTTATGGCTCTCACCAGCAGATGTTTATATTTTTCTAAGGTTTGTTTTTCATTTTTTTGCCTGCACCTGTTACAGTTTAATTAGATATTTTTTTTCCTACTGTGGCAAGACTTCTAGCAACTCTGGCCTATGCTAAGAAAGTATTGTTCTAACTTTGGTTACAACTCATCTAGTCATTTAATTTTCATATTCTTGTACATCTTGCACCTTCTCTTATTACCCCTTTCACATAGAATGAAGACTAACAGCAGGCCTGAAAACACGATACATCAATGTAGTTTATGAGCTCTTGACTTTAAGAAAGATGACAACAAAAATAATTTCATCTCAATAAGCTATTCCTATTAAAATCTATGTGCAAAGTATGCTAACTTGCTGAAACAAATATAAACCCAAATTATATAAACACTGAATTACATTCTAGAGAATCTATCCCTCCATGGTTATTCAAGAAGTAGGAGCAAAGGGAAAGCATGGGTATGACCTTGCCACTTTTCACCTAACACTTTGTTCTTTAATCTAGAAAGAACAGATTCACAGATTACAATTCTGATGAGTCTGACATCCGTATCCATCCTTCCCAGCCTTCAAAATCTTTTTGTTTCTTTTCCAAAAATCCATCTTAACTGCTGAAATATTTTGACCTGTGCTCAGATTGTCCTACATTTCAGTAACTACAGCTTTTCTCTCTGCCTTTCTGCCCTTCCGTCTCCCAGATTACTCTGTCTAAAATGTCTCTGCTAAAGTTATCATAGAATCAGAGGGTCATGCAGGTTGGAAAGGACCTTAGGAGGTCTCGAGCCCAACCTCCTGCTCACAGCTGGGTCAGCATTGCATTTAGACCAGATTGCTCAGGGCTTTCTCTGGTTGGGCTTTCAAAACCTCAAAGGATGGAGGTCTCACAATTTATCCAGGCTTGAATGTCTTATACTAGATATTTTTTTCCTTTTATCCAGATGGCTCCTTCCCTGCCATGCACCTCAGCTTGGCTGCATCTTCTTAATAACTTGATCAGAGGTGCTGTAAGGCTGCTGTGAAATCCCTGCTGAGTATTTGGGCTGAGCAAACCCAGCTCTCTCAGCTTTTCCTTACACATCACATGCTCCAGCCTCCTGACCACCTTGGTGGCCTATGCTGGACTCCCTGAAGTTTGTCAACAGCCTTCTTTAGTTGGGGGCCCAGCTGGACACAGTATTCCAGATGTGGCCGGATGAATGCCTAGTAATGGAAAAAAAGTGCTTCTCCTGAAATATTCATTTTCCCTTATTCCAATCACTTAGTTTTTTGCTTCAAATATCTTTTTTTTAGAAAAGGAAATTAACAATCTAGAAGGCATTTCTCCTGCTCTGCATGTTTGCTGTTATTTATCTTATTCATATTTTACTTTCATTTTCTCTGATTTTCCTGCCACTATTTTTCTTTTCTTTTAGATTTTGCCTTTTTCTTCCAATGATATTTTCTTCTGGTTTTGGTTTCGTTTGGGTTTTTTTGTGTGTGTTTGGGGTTTTTTTTTTGGTGGTTGTTGTTGTTGTTGTTTTAATTATCTTTCCAGGGCCTTTCTGTATCAACCTCTAAAATGGCCAACTTCAGAGCTGTTACAGGAACTGTTAAAGCATGAACCATCCTCTGCTTTCCAACAGTCTTGTTTATTTCTGAGTATTTGCCCTCTAAGTTCAAATATTCTCAGCATTCTTCAACAACCAGCGTTCAATTCACAACACTCTCAATATGTCGAGAATATTTTCCTTCTCAAATCCCCGGGTCTCAACAGTATCTCGCAGAAGGAGTTCCATGTGGAGCTGGCTATGGAAAATGTCAAGTTTCTTGATGAAAGCAGGAGGTTGTCCAGTTGAGAAGAGAGAATTCCAGCTTCCTACTCAGCAGAAGTCTTGGGGATTGCAGTTCCTAAGCAGACATAGGGGCTTGAAGTACTATGATTTCTCTCCCCCAAAACACTGCTGAAGCAGGCAGGAAAGTAATTAGGCCTAGCATGCTTTAATTACTTTTTCCATTTTTTAATTTTTCTGAACTTCAGGGGTGCTGGCATCCAGTGTAATAAAAGAAACTAACTTGTTCAGCACCAGATCTTCCATGTGTACCTTCATGGTATACAGATGAGGAGGTAACCAAATACTTGCTGGGACAGTGCTCATTATTTTGTTCTTAGCTAAATTAAATGCAGAATATATTTCCAAAATTTAGATGAACATGGTTGTGATAATGGCCTCAGGGTCAGAAGAATATCTCAGTAAACACGGCGATTCTTGTATTTTCTATCATCTTTATAGATACATTTTTAGAATTGCATCATCTTAGTGAAAGAAACATCTGCAGATGTATTTTGAGATGTATTTTAGTGGTAAAACTGAGTTTTGACCTGTCTTTTCTGTGATTTGTTTGCTCTCCAGAAGCTTAGCTCAACAGCAGTCAGTGGGAACACAACAGGAAGCAAAATGGCAAAAACTCAACACTGAGTTTTGGGTTATGTTTTTCAAGTGAACTTTGCTGCTGAACATCAATTCAGCTCTGACAGGGGAGGCTGAAGACAAATCCAGTGCCTATCTTCTGACTCCCTAAAACCATGTCCTGTACCTGTTGCTATCAGATTGAATCTGTTATTGTTGAGTACCTTTTGGGTTCAATGAAGGACACAGCCTGGAAGGATTCTGTTTACCAGTTTATTATTCTATCACTATATGTTCCTCAATTCCCTGTCCCTTTGCTTTCCCATTTGGAAAACAACGATAAAGCAGCTTGCCAAAACTTGAGATCTGCAGCTGAAAATCTCTGAGTATTGGTTTGATTTTTGCCTATCCTGTCCTGCTGCCAAGGGAATTATCTAAGTAGAGAGGCAGCACCTTTGAGCATGCTTTTCTTGAAAGAAATCCCAATTACTGGTAGTTTATCCCTCTGCCATTTTGTCTCATCTTCCACCATTTTGTCTCACAAAAGACAGAATTGGGAAAGAGAGCACTGAAGGGAAATGTAGACAGGGAAAGAAAAAGAGGTTAATTAGGGAGTTGGAGAAGTGAGTGGATATTTTTGTTCCTTTTTCAAAGTAGAACACTTGTTGAGCTGTGAAGCTTAACAAGGAGCAAGTGAATAAAAAAAAAAAAAAGCCTCTGTTCTTTCGTACCGATTCTTTCAGTATTCTCCTCGAAGTTGGAGTGGCTGCTGGAGAGAAGCACTTCACTCTGTTCTTGCCTATTTCTTTGTGCCCCCATTTGTCATCACCAGGGAAAGGGAGGATAAAGAAAGGATGAAAAGCAATTGGCGATCACAGGGATGAAGCCTTCAGGCTGCACCTGCAAGACCAGATTGTAAACACTGGTTTCATCTTCCTCTCCAGTTTGGGATAACAAAACGTGTACACAGAGACGGAGTCAGGTTATGTGCCTGCAGACCCTTTGATTAAGTTTCCAGCATTTCCTAGCCTGAAAACTGGTTCTTCCCTTCCTCTCCTGCTGTTTCAACACCTTTGGTTCTTAGTGACCAAAATTGCTGCCAACATGCCTGCATTTTACTTCTTCCAAAAAATAAATGAGGAACTTTCTTGTTGTATGCTTAGGAGAGGAGTTTGGCAAGGATTACAAAAAAAAATGTAGAGAAGTGAAAAATTTTGAAGAAGACATGTTCTGGAAAAGAGTTTTGAAAAGCCTTTTAGTGATAGTAAAGGTAATAAACACCTTCAGGCTCAGGCACATGTGGGAACAGGGGCTGTGCATTCAGTTCTTCCAGGCCCTTTTCCTCTACACTCTTTCCCCCTCCTGCATAAACAAATTCAGTCTTCCCCTACTGTTGCAGGAGGATACAAGAATGCTGAATTTCTAGGATATGAACATGGTGCTTGCTTCTTTTCCACCTCTATTATGTCTTGTTGGGGAAAAAGACTCAATCATTACACTTATTAATGCCACACAAAAGCATCTGGGAACCTGTGAAGATAAGAAGTACAAGATCCCCCCAAAAGACACCTCGATGTCATCACAAATTGTTGGTTCAGGGAGGAAGGGGGATCTTCATTACAAGCAAAATGTATTAATTTCATCCCTCTTCTGTAATCTCATTCTTTTTATAGTCTGTCCCAAGCTTTTTAACCAGATTTATTAGATAATAGTTAAGATCTTTTTAAATAATTGTCTATTTTTTTGCTAACTGTTTCATCCGGCTGTATTTCAAAGGTTTTAGCACAACTGAGTTATTGCCAAAAAATCAATCCTAAACCAAGTTATTCTGTAAACCTGGATAGTGTATGTAATTTACTGGGCACATTTCTCTGTTTTCAAGCTGTTCTAGTCATGAAGCAGCTGATCATCCTGTCGTCTCTGTTTAAGAGATGCATATTGAGTAGAGTGTGTTATGTACTGAATTTATTAGTATTTAGCCCTGCTCCATGGAGAAAATTCAGTTTAGCACCATTTTTTGTAAATATTCTCTAAATTCTTTGAAGGTCTCTGGACTAGCAGAGCAGTGAAATTCAAGGGCTCTCTTCTCTGCCTTCATCAGTTGATGAAATTTCACTGGTTTCAGTGAAAGTGTTCTTGATTTATGTTTCTTAATTGTGAGAAGGATGGGGCCAGTAATTTCTCCCTGGTTCTGTACAAGGCAGAGACTCCAATAAAACATCCTGAATAGTAAAATAACATATAGATAGGTACTTGTGGGTAGATAATTTATAGGCAGATACTGTTATGCCTTCCTTGTAACTATTCAAAGTCTAATACTAGTGGTAAAATATGCAAATACCCATTTCCCTCAGAGAAAAGCTTAGCTAAGAGAAATGGTCCCTCTGAGCTCATTGACCAGATCATCTGGTGACCCCTAAAGTTCTTGCAGGAAGGACATGGTTCAGCAAGACACACCAGCATGTTTTCGGCTGTAATCTCAGCTGAATTGATAAGTAGCTCAACTGCTTTACAGGCTCGAGCAAGATAAATCAAACCATCAGGTAAGGGATTCTGCTAAATCTGAATGTTCAGGATTTCATAAGACTTTGAAGAGATAGAAAAAAATAAGATGTAGCAGCAGCCTCCATCTCTTTGTATCTCCGCAACTCAGTTTGAAACTGGCTGTAGCCTTGCTTTCAGTGGAGTTAATTTCTGGTTTTCTCTAGTGTTAACAAGAGGACAGAAAATCCTGCTGACTGTGTCCCACGTAGACCAGTCTTAAACCAGACATAAGTGGCAGCCAAGATGCCAATAAAAGATGCTTAGTGGGATGGTGTGAACGAAGGAACTATAATAGCCTCAAGCTTGCTGATATCTGTATACGGCCTAGATAGTATGTTGTACTGAATTCAAAAATATCAGTGCACTACTCAAGCCTCAGTAAATGATTAAAGCTTCCGTGTGATGAAGGTATTATTTCTACTTTACAGATGTAGCATATAAACTAATTGATTTTTCCAGCAGGGAGGACCACAACCCAGATGACCATATTCCTGTCCTGTAATTATAAGCACGCTACATAAGTTGCAAGTAGATTAGATGGAATGCAAAATAGTCCTCTTTAAAATGTTCTTCACCTATGTTAGCTTCTCAGTGCTGCACTGCCAATACTGTAGGGATTGCTTACTTCACAGTCACCAAAACACCCCCCCCCAAAAAAAGCTGCACTGACACAGTTTAAATATTCAAAATAAATCATGAGTTTCTGTCATGTGGAAACAAAAAACTAATGATACAGTGAAAGGCTACATTTCCATAACTCTGACTCGCATCTACATATTTCCCATTTGAAAGTCAATGGGAGCCGTGTGGCTAAGTGCCATGCGATTCTGAAAAACACAAAGGCAGCCAGCCTCCTCCTTGGCAGCCACGGCTCTGTCCTCCTGCAGAGGAATCACCTCTGTGATTTGCATCTGATTTCCTTGCTAACCTGCAAGAGAACTGGAGCCAAACCATAGGAGATGCACCAACGGGATCTGAATATTTAGCAGCATGGAAACGAGGGGTAATTGATTCCTGTCTTCAGCACACTGATGTAGCTTCTCTTTGCATAGTCAGGAGGAAAATGGGGTTGAGTCGAACTAATATATTCATCAGCTATTAGCTTCTCCCAGAAGGAGACTTTTAACCCCGTATATATCTTATCCTGAGGAGCTTCAGGTCAACCCTTCATGTATGGAAATCCTTTTTTGCATCTACCACAGGTTGAACAAAAGCTCACCTGGGCCATGTTCTCTAAAAATGAATGCTTAAATAATAACATGACTGCTTGGATGCATTTCTAGTGAATATAGTTGGATTTGTCCCACTGGAGTTCCTTCACCCCTGTAAGATGTGAAGAAGATGAACAAATGGGCAAGGCAAGCTAAGCAAACTAAAGCCAGAATTCAGTTCTGCTCTCTGAAATATTGTTATAGGTAATGTCAAGCTGGTTCCTTGAAGGTGCACTTTCAAGTTGTTTATTTTTTTATTCATTAAGGGAAAATCAATTTTGGACTGTGCACAGTTTGTCCTGATTTTTTTACTAGCATTTGATTAAAAAAAAACAGAAAGTGTTTAAAGCTTTTTTTTTCAGTTCTTTTGAAAGCTCTGTACAGCAAGGGAGAAATACATTAAATCCCTGTTGCTGCAGTGAAGTCTAACCAGCTGCGGACTTTCCTAATCACAAGAGTCCGTTGGCAAGAACCACACTCTAGTCTTGCAGTCTAACTGGTTGCACCAGGAGAAAACAGAAAAACAAAAAAGCCAGGATTTGTGATTTATGTGATCCCATTTCTCTTCTCATATGGGCTCTGTTTCTCTTTTTGCCTGTGCCCCTGCTACCCTTTCTCAGTCAAACAACAGTCCCAGAGCTTGTTGAAATCCTGCAGCAGAGGTATCCCCCTGGACAACCTAAGCCAGGGGGGCTCGGGAAGAGCTCACCCCTTGCAAGACAGCTGAGCATAATCTTAAGAGAGAGCTGAAACTGTGACTCTAGCTGGAGACTGCACCTTTCTAGATAAACTGGTAATTAATTAGTAGACACAGACTCATAGGAAAATGGGTTTTTATCAGGTTGTATAAAAATCAGCTTTTCTGGCCTCAGTCCTGCCTTGTGCTGCAACAGAGCTGGTGGCGGGATACAAGCCATCAGGTTTGTGTTAATGTTGGAATTTTAACTTCTGTGAAACACAAACGTCTGATTACTTCCTAGGGTGTGCTGAGCAATGGTGAATTAATTTTTGCTTAAATGTTTTGAGATCCCAGGAGCTGCACAGATAAGAAACCTTTTCACTCATAATGTAGGGCCCCTGACTCAGAAAACCATTTTGGCCCATCCATTTACTAATTCAGCATCATTACAGTTTCAAAATCAACATGCATTTATAAAATAGCCTGAGTGACAGTTGGCAGTCAGGACCGCTAAGGTCTTACAGTTTATCTATTAGTGAATTATTAGCAATGTCGATTTAGTAATTTAAGTTGTTTGTGGTTACTGTTGGGTTTTTTTTTCCCTGCGGTGAATCCAGTAGATGTAAAGACAAGTGTTTAGACATCAAAAAGGGAATTTGAGGTTATTGTCCGAAAATCTGCATAGTTCTTCAGCTCTTAAGACTTGACCAAGCTGCTGGGGGACTGCTGGATTAGCATGTCACAGGGCCTCCTCTTCTAAGGCCCCTTGTAAGGCCACAAAAGATTAAAAGAAAACTGAGGAGAGGGCAATGTCACTGCATTTAAATGGTCTTTATTCATTATTCAAGTGGCTGTGTTGTCCACGAAATTTTCAAGTAGTGATTTCCTGGGGAAAAAAAAAATACTTCCTTTTAGCCTTACAACTTTATTTTTCATTTTAACCTGCTATCCTTAGTTCCCTTGATTTCAAAGCATAAACACGTGCTTCCATGCTTCTTCTGAGAGTGAAGTGCACCTTAATCTAAACCACTCTTTTAGTGCTTTTAGAGATGATCAGAGTTACCATTAATGCTTCTATTATTAATTTTATTTTAACACTGAAGCCCTTTGCTGGTGAGCAAGGGATTTGAAGCAAGTGAGGAAGTTTGCCTTGAGGAGCAGGGGATCTGTCTTCTAAGCCAAGGAGGGAGTCCCCAGAGCAGCAAGGACAATACTAATTGCAGCCTTGGGATCTGGTTGGTGGCCTATGTGGCAAGTACTTCATTATTAATTAAACCTGCAGCCGGTGGTAATGTTGATGAAGGTGCTGTATTGCACTTGGATCTCTCTGTGAAATGGGAGATTACTTAGCAGTAGTGAGAAAGATCTAGAGGGGTCAATTCCCTTGTGCACAGCTGAGGTTTTGTAAGACTTTCCATTGCGTGAATGTTGCTTACCTATTTTTTTGGTACAAGGAAAGGCTTTGCCTTTTGGCACTGTGTTCATTAGGGTCATCTATTGCACCACCAAAATGCCCTCCTGAGGCTCAATGGAGAAGGTGCACTGGGAGCTATAGCTTGGGGCTGTGCATGTCTTCTTTTGCACTCCCTTTGAGCTTTCCCAACTCATTTCACTTCTCCCTGTGCTGGCTGCAAGCAGTGGGAGGAGACCAGCTTCCCACATCACCTTTTTCGTTGATGAATTTCTTTCACCCTTGAAACACGTCAACTTCAGGTGAAATGGACAGTGAAAGCTTGGAAATATATTTCCGTGCTCAGCCCTCATTAGAGTCCAACAGTTAACCTGTGCATTTAATTAAATTGAATTTCAACTTAAAATTCATGAGCAAAAAGTAGTCGGAGGAAAAGCTACAGGGACACCATTGATTCAGAAATACTTGTTGTTGTAGAGACCTTATATAAAGAAAAGACAAAGGCTGCTGTTGGCTGCTGTGTGCATTTCAGGTCCATGCAGGCCGAAATGCCCATGGAGGTCTTCAGAGGGGTGGCTCCCTGTGAGTCCCGATGCCTCCACATCATCTGTATAGAGGGACAACTGGGACAGCTGAAAGCCCCAGCTCCCAACACAGCTGAGCATCACCGACTCATGGGGTTTCCAGAGTGGTTCCTGCTGTAATTCAGTAGTGACCCACACATCGCTGCCTAAATCTCAGGAAAAGATAGGGCAGAAAGTGTAAAATGGGAAAGCACATCCTGAGGTCTGTAAGGATTGAAATACTTTCTGAAAGGGTCAATTGGGCTGTTGGGCCCACTTCAGAAAGGATGCATAATTGCATGATTAACTTTAAATGTGTGCAGAAATCCCACTGATAAGATGCCCCAACTTCAGGAGAATTCCTTTGAAATCAGTATGACTGCTAATATCTTCCCAAATCAGGACTTAGATGATTTCTTGTATGCAAGGTCAAACACAGCCAGTTGCACTTTCCTATTAGAAGCCAGACATTTGAGGGAGAATATTTACTAAGAAAAAAAACCCAAAATATTCAGTAGACTCTGTTGCTTTGTACTGGAAGGGGGCAGATTTAGATTAGACATGAGGAAGAAACTCTTTACTGTGAGGGTGGTGAGACACTGGCACAGGTTGCCCAGGGAAGCTGTGGATGCCCCCTCCCTGACAGCGTTCAAGGCCAGGTTGGATGGGACTTTGAGCAGCCTGGGCTGGTGGGAGGTGTCCCTGCCCATGGCAGGGGTTGGACTGGGGGAGCTTTAGGGTCCCTTCCAACCCAAACCATTCTGTGGTTCTGCGATTTGGGTCCCTCATGCATTTTCTGTTTTTGCAAATCTTAGGGATCGCATGGTGGTGCTTATACCACTATTATCCTCAGGCTGCAGGTCTAATGAAAGTGATTTTTTTTCTTCTCTCCCTCTTTATATATGCAACCTGTTGTAATAGAAAATATAACTTTGAATATGGTAATTGCCTTATAATATTTGAATATGGGAAGCATTTTATCCCATTTAGGATATTTCCATCATTCTGCTGCCAATCACAGGGTGTTACCACCAATCTTAGACAGTCCAGGAAACAGGTATCTAAAAAGCACAATATTGACCTCAAGAATAAATGCCTGCCTTAAACCCATGAGCACCACAGAGATTCCCACAAGCTGATGAGATAGCTTCCAGCCTATGTAATGAAGGGGAAAAAAACATATTCCAGTGGGTTTGCAAGGGTTATTTTCTGATGAATGCTGATAGGCCCTTATCCCAGTTGCTTTTGAAGGTGCACAACCAACTAAATTATACTGTATCCAAGTATTTTTCTCAACTTTCTTTAAAAATAACCTTGATGGATATTAAAACTTAACTTAAAAAATGCCAGTTTACTTGTTTAGTTGCTCTGATTTTGACACAACTTGGAAAGGAAAGCCATAATAAAGGAATAATAATAAACAAAAGAACCTTTTCTTTGTGCTTCCTAGTCAACTTGTTTGTCAGATTTTCAGAGCTGAAGAGTCTGGCTTTCCCGTATTACAGGGAAAGACTGCTTGACTAACTTCTGTGAATATTTTAAAGGAAACTTTTTATATTTGAAAAAAGTTATTAAAATTATTAAAAATGACAATAATAGGTTTATTGAAATTGAAAGTTTCTATTTGTCAGACCTTCACTACAGTATACAAATATACAGTAGAGATGGTGTCTAACAGTGTCTCATCTTTTTCCCCTTTCACAGGGTGCCCTGTTACAGGAAATTGAAGTGAAATTTTGTTATGTATATTTTTTTTCAATGTAAGCATGTTGTAAGATGCGGGCATAGATATGTTCTTTGCTATCTTATTCCCCAGATCTTGTTTAATAGATGGAAACAAAATAATTAGGTAATGAGCCTATCCGTAATCTTTGAAGGGAGGGAGAGAATAGAAAAGGTAGAAAACCGCTCAGCAATTCTGTGGTTTGGAAAAAAAATCACACACAAACAAAGCTAAGGCTAAATTCCTTTTAAATCTTTAAAGACATTCTGAGCAGCATTTCAGACTACAGCCAGAAATGCTGCAGACCAAAGCTTCATTGGGCTTGTCTTCGTAAAACTCAAGATTGAATACAATTCCCTGGGAAGCTCAGGAGGCAAGGGTAAAGCAATCCAACAGCGGCACGTACATTTTTAGAAGCTTTTTACAGTCATGGCTATTCTGACCTCTGCAGTGGTCTTGCAGTTGTTTAGGATAGAGGAGGTTTCTTTTTATTCCATTTCAGACTGTTGTTTATGCGACATGCTGTTTTCCTCTCTTCTGGATCATCTTGTTCAAAAGCATTTCCTCTGCCCTGCAGAAACTGGGGGCTTCAAAGGAAACAAGCTTGCCAAAATCGAGGCTAGCCACTTTCACAGGTCAGTTTAGTGCGTACTATCAGCTCACAGGGCATAGATGAGTCCACACACTTCCTCTGAGCACACAGAAGTACTTTGATGCTGTTATTTCTCACAGACTTATTCCAGTTCAGATGCCAGCGAATGCCAGAGCCTCCAAGATGAGCTTCTTGGCACATGGGTAACAGGAGCCATTTGCTGTGCCCAACATATTGTAAGCTAAGAGATAAAAATGTCACAGAGATTAAGTGACATGACTGAGGCGCTGCCAGACATCAGTGGCAGAGCATGAAATAAATCCTGTCTCAAAGCACAGGCTGCTCAGCACCTCTCCTGCTACACCTGGTGATGGTCACTGCAAAGGGGATGATGGAGCTCACGTATGAGCCCAGCTCTTCCCAAAGCATTGCAGTGGTTTGAGACTTGCCATAACCACTCTGCCTTGCCTGACGGGTCTTTGCTGTGTTTAAGGATATGCAACTCACAATAGGTGCAAATGCCTGGAGGCAAGGAACCTGTTGTTTTGTGTGGTTAGACTGCAAAGCAGCCTGCATGCTTTGGGGTACTGTGGCTGAGGCTTTGAAAGATGCTTGTGGCAATTAGTTGTCCAGATGCCATTGAAAATCAATGAGAACTGGGTGAAATCCTGAGAACGGGTGAGCAGCCAAATGCTACCATATGCTCATAAGCTTTTCTTCTGTCTCTAGCACAGTGATCAGCACAAAATGGCAGCCGGAGTAAGGCTTAAGACTGTGAATAGCAATTGAGATAAGCATAATAAATACAAAAGCAAGTGCCTTTCTCTAATTCACGTGTAGCAGGCTAATGATGTGATTTTCAGTTCAGAAAGTTATGCGTTAACTCTACCCGGGAGCACAGGAATTGCCAGCATTACTTTTTTCCATCCCTTGCTTTGGTGGCAGTAAAAGGAAACAGGAAAAAAAATCAAGTTGGCCATGTAAGAACTTGGTTTGTACTTCATCTTCTACCTCCTTGGGATCAAGAACCAAATCAAAGCAGAACATGAGTGGACAATTAATTTCTCACACTGTCTCAAGTTTCCTCCTCAGGTGAAAAATTTGGCTTCCAATTAGATGATCTAAGCATTTCT
Organism: Mesitornis unicolor; assembly: GCF_000695765.1. Classification (NCBI taxonomy): domain Eukaryota; kingdom Metazoa; phylum Chordata; class Aves; order Mesitornithiformes; family Mesitornithidae; genus Mesitornis; species Mesitornis unicolor. The sequence continues at coordinate 41,242 of NW_010179299.1, forward strand.
TCTGTTATACATGCAAAGGCATGGAAAATGAAGACATATGAACATGAAAAAAGAAGTAAATTTTGCATTTCCCATGCATGTAGAACTTAGCCTTTCCCTATCCTGTTGATTCAGGGAGCACTTGGGAAAAACCCAGATGAGTTTAAGATGAAGAGGGACTACAAGAGATCTTTTTCCTCCTTTTTCCTTGCACATATGTCCCACAGCAGGGGAGGGATGCTTCAGCGCTTCATAAACACCTCGCTCTTGTCTTGCACTGCTCCTGTGAGCGGTTGCATCATGCCTTGTAAAAGTGACACCGCTGGAATTATGCTGTGCCAGTACAAGAGGAAACACAAACACAACCCCGAGCTTTAACTGCACATGTCTGACAGCAGCTTATTAAACTCGGAGCAGTCATCAGAAAAAAAAGAGAGCAAGCATGTGGATGGAAGAAAAAAAAGGTTGTTTCTCACAGCGTGAAGGAAAAATGTTTTCTGCTAAGTGAAAGAAAACAAGGCAGGAGAAACAATTCCTGGGTTGGAGGCAGGCTCTTTTTTATGGAACTCAAGTTTGGGATTTCACTTGCTAATGTGATCTCTACAATTTAAATCTCCATCAAGCTCATCAGACCAAATATTTGCACATGCTAATTTGTTCAGCTGAGGCCCCTTGATCTGTCATATTCCTGTGAATCATGTTTTCTGTTGGCTCATTCTTTGGGACAGCTTGCCTCCTTTTGGATTTGTTATTAAAAGATAATATTGACTTAGTTTCCTTTCCACTGAGCAACAGCCTTGTCTCCTAAAGCCTGCCTTGGCGTGTGCATGAGTGCACGCGTGCATGTGTGTGTGAGACAAGCTGCTCACAAAGACTGATTTCCTGTGGCTCTCAATGACAGGAATAATCAACATCATCCTCCCAGGACTGCTTGGTGTCCTGTGTCCCACTGGCATGTCATGTCTGCCAGGATTTCAGCCTAGATTTGAGCATCTGCATGAACTTTAGGACCTCAAGGAGGAGTTTGCTTGAACTTGATCCTCCTTCGCTTGATCTACCAACTTGATCCTCCTTCTGCTGGATCCTACCAAGGATAACAGGACCCCCAGTGCTAAACCTCATTGCAGGACTGATCCTCAGCAGTGTAAACCCTATGAACCCCTACCCAGCAACCCTTTACATCTACCACCTTCTGCTCCCAGAAACCATTGCATAATGCTTCAGCTCCCTCTTCTTGATAGCACTCAGCTCTCTTATCCTGCAAATCCCTCACTGATCACCAGAATTGCTGCTGGCTGTTCACTGTCATACCCTGCTGCTCTGATTTCCTTGTACGTGAGTATGTGCAAGGGCAGTACCCTGAGAAATAAGTAGCCGGAGTTTTCTCTGCCCTTGTCCTCACCATCTGCCCACCCAAGGCCAGGAAGCCAGGGAAGGTTGTTGAGAATCAGCAGTATCTGCTACTGCTTATGCTCAGCTCCCACCCTCACTGCAGACCTTGAAAGCTGTAAATCCTAAGACTGTTGAGTAATCGTTTCCCCCCCCCCCCATTTCTATGCTTATGCTGGTGCACTTAGCGCTTGTTCTCTCTCTCTGGCTGAGATTTCTTTACGTTGTGGTGAAAAGCATCAGAGAGGAAAGATTTAGGATTGTCTCTGCCTCTGGAGCTGTGGTGATGGATGATGAGCCCTTCTTCTGTATAAAACACGTGTGCACAGCATCCTCCTCTCTACTGTTCCCCATTGCTGCTGCCACATGCTCAACTGTGGGACCAGCAGAACCCAGACTGGGTACAGATGGAGATGCTGGGAGTTTGAGGGATGATGAGAAGATTCTTACTTACCTCTGTTTTAAATTTTTTCCATTTATTTTACAAATGACTTTACATAATGTGAAATAATTTTTAAATTTATGTGGTTGTTGTCATATTTAACTTCTTTTTAAAGTTAATTTCATCTAGTTTTGACCATAGCTTTGAGCCCAGTTAATTTCAATTCTATTTCTTATTGCCTCCTGCTTATATATGGAAAAGGAAGCAAAATTCTCATCTAGACAAGAGTATGTGGAACTGATTTTCATAAATCAAGGCCAGGTTCAATGGGGCTTTGAGCAGCCTGGGCTGGTAGGAGGTGTCCCTGCCCATGGCAGGGGTTGAACTGGATGAGCTTTAAGGTCCCCTACAACCCATACCATTCTGTGATTCTATGATTCTATGAAATAAAATCAGTCTGGATAGTCAGGAGCTTTTGGTTTTGCTTTTTTTTTTCTGTTAACTTTTTCTGAGACAGAGGAAAGCACTTAGTTAATTTGGAGCACACGCTCAGCACCCACATAACCACATAGAGGACTTCAGTTATCCCACAGACTCACCCAACTTCACACCCTCTCTTCTTCTCCTGGGAAAATCAGTAGCATCCATTGACTTAAAAGACAAGTCAAAGGAATTGCACAACTTTTGATTCACTTATCAAAGATGTGTGATGAAGTTCACACTCTCTTCTCCATTATAGCACGAATTCTGAACTTGGGTTGCTTAGGCTGTGTAGGAATGAATTTCATTAGACATGACAGCACAGAAATTCCTCCATAACAGCAGGACCTATCCACTTCCTTGAGCTAAAACCCACAGATTTTGACAGAGAGCTCTGGGAGGTCATATTTACATCTTGCCTAGCAGCTTGCTTTTCCTGGGATACTGCAATATGCTTCCTGCTTTGTAGAAATCATTCTCATTCTTCAGCTTCTTTTCCCTTACTCCCAGCCTCCGATAGAAAACCAGCCCTCAGAACATGAGTACAATTGCCGTGGCTCACTGGATGCAGAAAATAAATAACTTGTCTCCTGCACCCATTACTTATCCTTGCTGTTTGTTTTTAGCCTACCCCTATAAAAAGAAGCAGCTAATTTATAATCATGTTATTTGTCAGGAATGTTTGTTCACATCTGTCTGTCGGTGAGTTTTATAAATCAATTAGCCCCAGACAGACACACTCTGTAGCTTTCTGTGTTCCCACAGATGTCACTTGCTCATCAGCAGAAAAAACACTAGCCTTTGCTGTCGCCTAATTTGGGCGCACGTGAAAAACAATTAAGCGTATCTTCTGCACATGTGTATCAAAAGTGTTCCAGTTACCTGGCAACCAACCGAGAAACTATGCTGGAAAGCCAAACTCCTGAGTACAATACTGTACCCATTTGCATATATGTGCATATATATGCCTGAAGAAATATATGTAGAGTTATTTTAGTATTAAATAATAAGGATTTGGGGAATTTCTTAAAATAACTGAGTTAGTGCGTTACTATTTTTGCAAATGTAAACTCGGGTAGTAAGGCAGGGGGAAAAAAATAGGCTGTGTATGAGATGGGGAGGGATTTTGGGAAGCCACGGGGCATGCACAGCAGCTGCAGTGGTGTACTGCAGTCAGAGGGATTTACAGGGAGTGCTGAAGTGACAGGTAAAGTTTACAAGCATTGCACAGGAGATAATTGCACTCAGCTGGTGCTTTACAGTCCTACTAACTTCTCTAGTTTGCTTGAAGACTTGTAGCAATACATTCTGTTATTGCTGTTATTGCTCAGTGCATATGGTCTTGGATTGATCTCTCTTTGGTGGCAGAGCAGTCCCTAGAAAAAGCTGAGGCTGGTCAGTCCCTCAACTCCATTTTCTCCTGGAAACAAGAGATAACAGGACTGAGCAAGGTATGAACAAAGATCTCAATCCAATGTAAACGTAGAAGGATTAAAACACCAGTTTTCTTGAATGTGGGTGAGTGTGTGGCTGGAGGGAATGGCAAAGAGTGGGAAGGGTGATGAAGAGGATGGAGAGCAGGTGCGATACGACTGAGAGCAGGAATGGAGGGGTGTAAGCAGGGGGGGGCAGAGGGACACAGGGGGACACGGAGAGAGGACAGGTTTCCCACTGGTAGGTGTGCACCTTCAGCTTTTGCAACGCTTGCCCACAGACAGGGCTACAAAAGAGAATATGGGTACAATTCGGAGTGAAGGCAGGTAGACATCTCCAGACCAAGTGACACCACCACTCTGTGAACCTTGAGCAATTACAGCACATTGTTCGATGGAGAGAAGATGATGTGGTGGTCATTCCTGTCTGCTCTCTTCTCTGGTTTTGCAAGCCTTCTACTTCCTCACCTTGACTTTACTTCTTTATTTCCCATAGACCAGTGGAGGGGTTAATCTTTAATACCTTGCAGTAATAAAACTGTTTTAATTAGCATTAGCTTGGAATGACAAGACTACAAGTAATTAAGTTACACTGGGATCTAGTTGGAATGAAATTGATACCAGGGGATAGCATAAACATAAATCAGCATTTAAATAAACTGAAATCAGATTGCTGTAATTAAAAGGAAAATCCATTGGCATTAAGACATAAAAATAACAGATACAGATTTAATAAACATAGTGAAGGAGGGGGAGAGAGCCTGGAAAAATGTAAATTGTTCCTCCCCACATACCCACTGTCAAAAATTAAAAGCAGATAAGAGATCACTGTTTGGTTAGTATTAAGGAAATACAATTACAGTGGGATGGGAGAGAAGTTAGAAAACAGAGAGAGAAGATTATGAGTGTCTGCACAGAATGCTATTAACAATAACCTGATGCACTGCAAGTAAGTTCTAGTTATAAAAGTAATTACTGGCTACTGGACCCATCTGGAATCTGCAATCAAAGGACAAAGAGAGAAGAACGAGCCGAGGAGAAAGTGATTACTTCTCCCAAGTTAAGAAAAGCACATGCAGGCAGGAGCCAGCAGCGGCCTGATGCATTTTCTTCATGCTATGGAAAGAGCAAGCCAGCATATGCCTACCAACTCCTACTGTTTTCTTTAGGCTGCTTACCACTACAGGACATGGCATTTTTATATGATTAAAAATGATTCATTAGCCTTTTGGATTAAGGGAATCATGTATCTTCTTTAAATGTTATAGTAATTAAGATACACTAGATGAAGTGTCCTATTTTTTTTTGCAAGACTATAATCTCCTTTCACAGAAGATAAAGGATTTGGAGGAACTGGTGTAGGAAGGAAGATTAAGAGAAGCTTGCGTGAAGTGATTCCAGTTCCGTAGTGACCTCTCAGGTAGGAAAACCTTACCTGAGCTGTGAATAAGTCAATGAAAGTGCCCAGGTGACAGTCACAACATAGTAAACATTGCTTTATGCTCTGAGTCCTTAGCTTTTCTGCAGACAGGTCTTACCTTCAACTGCGAGGTCATCCAAGATGAAGTTGTAAAGGTCAGCGTGGATCAATGCAGAAAGGGAATAGAAGCGCAGCATTATTTATACACTATGCAACAGAAAGTGTCAGGCAAGCTTTATAGACAGAGCAAAGATGTGGCTGCATTTAGAGCTGTGCTGGTTAATGCAAAAGTTTGCTTCAGGCTAAATTTCCTCTCTAGGGTATTTCTAGACTGAACAGATGGCCTGCACATGATGGGGAAATTCAACCCATCCCACCCATTTCACACTCACTGGTCATACCTGCTGGATATGGGAAGTCCATGTGTCATAGGACTGAAGTATTTGGGAACCTTGAGATCTACCACACCTGCACTGTAGCACTGATGTGTAGATATGTCCAGTAAGTCTGATATCTGCTGTATGCATTAGACTTGCTGTGAACATAAATGGGTTATCCAAGTTACATAGGGAATAATAGGAGCATCTTAGCTGAGTTGCATTCCTTGTACATCCCCTAAAGAGTTGTCTTGCTCTGGTGCAGAAGACATCCAGTTGTGATTTCCAAATATTTTATAGCCATAAAATTACTCAAGTTGAAAGGGAACTGTGGAGGTGATTTTAGCCAACCTTTCTAATAAGACCTTTCTAATAAGGCCTGTTTTTCTAGTCATGGTAGTGGATGTTTTGAACCCAAACTAAACAGGTCTTCAAATTAGATCTGTAAAAACAGAAAAATATAAGTAGGAAAAGCAGGCATGAGTTGTGAAATTTTTGAGATTAAGGTGAATAGATTTATATAAATTGATGTAAAAGGATATGTGCATGCTCCTATTCTGGGTCAGTGTTGACGTAACTTATTTATGATATTAAAGAACAGCATGAAGTCAAAGAAGCAGAAGCAATCTCTGACCCAGTGTAAGAACTTGAAGCGAGTTTTTGTCAGAAAAGCAATTCAGTACATGTGTGTTATGGGCAGCACAATGACTCAATGATGATAAGATTGGGTGCAAATAACAGAGATTTGATTTTCAAAATTGAGGCCAGAGACAGGAATTGTAGAAAAGGGGAAATAAACTCTTTGGCAGTGGCACAACCTCATTTCAGTTTGCTTACTCAGATGAGAAATACAGTGAAATTAGTGGATTTTTATAGAAGTGAACAATGTTCATCCCATTGTAGTTACTGGGAGTTTTGCCATTAACTTAATGGGACTGAGGTTCCAGTTCCTGTATTTAATCATCAGAAATATAATTTTATCGAGTAGCAACAGAGTAATTTTGCACCACATATTAGATGTCACTTGCATACATCAAAGCTGTTCCTTCCACGATGATCATATTACTTAGCCCAGAATAATTAGCATTAATAATAGTGTTGTCATGTGCAGG